>NC_057801.1:851192962-851328206 GCF_018294505.1 Triticum aestivum | reverse complement strand
GGCTTCGGCCGCCGCCATCTCCAAGAGCCGGAGGCGCGCCGCCTTTACGAGGTCGAGTATCCGGCGCCACCAGACATGCGTGTGCTGGGGGCGTGGAGGCTGAGCGCCGGCGGCGTCCCGATGCCACCCGTGCCCGAAGGGGCGGCACGGCGGGCCGAGATCGCCCGCATCCGCCCGTCCCTGACGAAGGAGCAGCGGAACAAGCCGAGGTACGCCGCCGACAGCGAAACGCTGTGGACGATGTACTTTGAGCGCCGCCGCCAGGAGCAGATCGCCTCCGTCAACGGCATCATCCCCCGCGGCCGCCTCAATGCCGAAGGGCGGCACGAGTGGTGGGGCGTGCCAGGCCGCACCCTCGAGGACGTGCTCGATCACATCGAGACCCGCAACGTGCCGCACCTCGAGTACCCGGGGCGAGCATCCTTCTCTCGCCGCCGAGGCAGCTCCTGGACGCCGCAACAGATGGAGCCGACATCCTCGTCGTCGTGCTCCGGCTCGCTCTCCTCCGGCTCGCCGACTCTCCGCCCCGTCAAGCCAGAGCCGGAGGAACCACCGCTTCGGCGCCGCACCCACAGCGGCGCCCTCGTCATCAACGAGAGTGCCCGCTCCTCCCCGCACTCCCTTCGCCTGGTCCGACCAAAGCCCGAGCCAGGCCTGCTCCCCGTGAAGCTGGAGCACGTCGACATGGTGGCCCCCGATGACGAGGCCGCCCTAAAATGACTACGTCCGCAAGCAGGTGCGCCGCCAGCGCCTAGCATACGCGAAGCTCCAGGCCCGGCGCCGCGGGCGCGAGGAGGGCGGCGTCATCTTCCTCAACAGCGACGAGGAGGACGAGGCTGGACCGTCCAACGCCCCACCGCACGTCGGTGACCCTGGGCAGGGACGACGGCGGCTCCAGCGGGGCGCGCGACGACGACGATGACGACAGTGACGATGACTACACCCATTTCTATAGGCTTCTCGGCATGTAAATGGCGGGCGGTGGACGCGGCGCAGTGGCTAGGCGTAGTTTGCATGTTTTATCTATTTTTCTTGTACAAATTTCAATGAAATTTCGCCGAGTTTGCATAGATTTATACAAAGTTCCGCCGAGCGACTAGGAACGGAGTCGCCCTCATGCACCAAACTTGCGCCCGTTCACCCTAGGCGGCTTTTTTTCGCCGCCCTGTGGGGCCGAAAGGCTGGAGATGCTCTAACATAACGCAGCAAGCATATATCGTATGTATATGTACAACTAGTCCACATTACTTGCTAGATGTCCTTGTTCTAGAATTGTAGTACTCGTTATATATTTTCTTACAAAGGCGTCATATCACAGGAATACGAGCCTGTGAAGCAGACTTCCGTGGAGAGGAAGGTAGGCAGAGAATTGTAACGCCAAGCAATCAGACTTTTGGTAAGATGAATCGATCATTGCAAACGCAATACTACACAACCATTGTCCAACTTTTTCAGTTCTCTTGCCCGATGGATGCATCTGACGGAACGAACTTCTTCAGTTCTCTAGTTCACCATCGCCATTTTCGATGATGGTTACTGCTCGCGATTACAGCGTTAAGCTAGATGTAAACCGGGGCAGGCATTCGTCGCAGACATTTATTAGTACAATATTATAGTCCGATCATATATTCTTGTATAGGGGCAGCTGGTGGCAGCTTGTCTTCAGCACTATGTCTACATTTACCAACTATAGTTTGACTAATCCAAACCGAGTATTTATGAATTTACTATGTTGAACTGTAAAAGAAAGGCTGTTCAACTCTTGAGTAATAAACTAACTGTGGAATACGTGCCTTGAGCTTTCTTCTAATATTGCCACTTGTTGGGCCCCTAGCTTGAGCCAGAAGGTTACAGGCCAGCAGACGCAACATCATTTTATATTTTGATTGACGATGACCAAGTTAGAGCAATTCCCGGGAGTTGCTCACTTTTTTTATAAGAAAAAAAAGAAGGAAAAAAGTTGCTTCCTTCTGCCAAAAGGATATTGCCTATGAATATATAGATGAACCTTGGTACCTGTAATGTCACAACAACTAACCGACCTACTGCCTCGTACAGATTAGGGAATGAGTCATAATCTTGAGGCCGGGTTTAAAGTGAGAGAAAGAGAGAGAATCGGTCTCAAGACCTTGTGTTCTCCTCCGATGCTGTCCTTCGGACGGGAAATGGCAGAGGTGCTGTCCATAAGTTATAAAGGCAGGGGAGATCCGAGCTGCACCATCATCGTCTATGATGGTAAGCGTGGACAGATCATCTACACACAAAGCAGCAACCAGGCCGGCAAGAGGGCGTCTCTCAGACCTTCAAATTCTGGCACTCAGGTCAGCAGTTCTGCATGTCAATAGATCATCGTCTATGATGGTAAGCGTGGACAGATCATCTACACACAAAGCAGCAACCAGGCCGGCAAGAGGGCGTCTCTCAGACCTTCAAATTCTGGCACTCAGGTCAGCAGTTCTGCATGTCAATAGTAAGACAAATGTGTGAAGTATAGGACATGCCATTTTGCTTTCAGATGATATCATATGCCTGGAGTTTGATTCCAGCATATATTTCATCCCTGCTTAACAGCATGAATCGGCCCAGCGCCCATCTGTTTCAAAAAAAGGGTATTAGATAAATAGATAAGGTGAATGCAAAATTTGACAAAATTCCATCTGTCACTATGATTAAACAGAATGCCAACAATCACTGCCCGCTTCTGCTAACGGGGCCATATCGAGTGATCTCGCTGGACGGGTGCGTTGTCCTAGAGTACAATATTGATGATTGCCATGCTGAGATACTTCTGGACATAGATGATCCATCCACAAAATATAATGAAGCTGTCACAGAGGAACTGGGCTGTACGTGCAATAACCACCCCAGAGCAGTGGTTACATACGCTCTTCTGAGCAACGCGGTGGAAGCTATTGTTGAGGTGAAGCTTCACCAGCAACGAGAGAATACTTTCTACGGGAGGATCATTGCTCGAAGTTATCTAGGTGAGGTCGTGCTATTCGAATCAAACAATGAGAGCATGCACATCGGGTCGTCACAAGAACCAACAACCATACCACTGTCTAGATCAGTTCTTGCCGTGCCGTTGGACTCATCCCTACAGATCGAAGTAGATCTACAGAATCACTCCAATGGTAAGATCGTGAAAGGCCTCGCGACATGCCAGGCCGACCTCAACAACTATCATGTGTTGCACCTCGATGGGGAGGACGGTCAGGTAGATGTGAAGATCACATGGTCAGACTAAATGACTATACTGAGGGTGTACTTTCGTCTGTGTCTCTACAGTTTGTGCCCATTTGTGTTACCATGCATGTATATAAGCTAGATAGGATGCCCGGGTTGCAGAATGGTAACCATCCTCACCGATGGCTGATTAACCTACACTTGTACCAGAACATAGTGAATATGCTCTCTATATGTACAGAAGCATGGAAAAATGTTTGTACGTTCATTGTTCTGAGACGAATATATAAGCTGATTGGCCAAAAGAAATCACAGACTACCTACTGTTGTTAAGCGTTTCTCATTCTGCTCCAACGAGAAGAGCTCTACAGGTGTGAGCAATTGCGGAGTTCACATGGCAATCAAATACACACTAAAGGCACCACTTTCAAGACCAAAAGTAGATCAAACTGTACACAATACCATGGGTCTAAATATGTACCAAGAAATATGAACTGCCAAGATGAGATAGCCAATTGAACACGATATACCATGAATCCATATATGAACATGCATTTTCGGAGGTTAAGTTCAGAAGGAAAAAAAATGAGGTGAAGGAAAGAAGGAACCAAGCACACAATTACTAACCTTAGGACAAATTGCATTCGAAGTTCAAAAATCGCAGTATCTCACATGACAAAAATTAGAAACAATTACCCTAGGGAACCTCAAGCTCGGTTATATGCTAGCCTTGAAAAGGCTAATCTATTTAACCCAAGGGGGGAAATCCTCATGCTGTGCTCCCCTGTTTCCAGGGTTGAGCTAGACAAAAAAAGGGGTAGACCCCCAAAACAAAAGGTTAAGAATGTCAGGAATCTTTTGGAATTGCAGGGGTTGGGACACCCTGACAAACAAAAGTTCCCGAGGGCATTGATTTCTGAGTGTTGGGATCCAATTCATTGCTTTGACAGTATCCTTTATATGGATTCCAATCAAACTTGGGCAAAGAAGCTTTCTGGCCATCATTTTTTTGTCTGGCAGCATTAGATCCCACAGGAAAGTCTGGTGGACTCTTGTTGGGTATAGATGCTAATAGATTTCTGTTGTTGGATCTGAGAATGCTAAATATTCTTATCTGAGGTTCTGGCAGGGATTGGATCTTCTTTTGGCTTGTTTCCTGTCTGCAGGTGTGATAAAACATGACCTGCTGGGTTGAGCTTTGGCTTGTGCACCTTTGGAGCTTAGCTTTGGCTGTGGTGAGGTAGGCTGCTGTTTAGCCTGGGTGCTAAGTCTTGTCCGGCCAGCAGGCCTTTGCTTTTTCTTTTTCGTTTGTAACTGTTTCAGTTGTAATAACTTTATGGTGGTTTCTTTAATGCAAATCAACGAGGAGCCTCGTTGTTTCAAAAAAATAACTTGGGGGTCAGCACCAGCTGGTCATATGTATCTCTTTTGGCTCTTTACTTTTGGAAAGGCAGGCCCGTGAAACATACACTTTGAACTGAGAATGATATTAATTTATCTATGTATCAGCCTGGAGCAGAACTCCTCTTAAAATAATTGCTGACATGCCATTAAAACTGAGAGGTGTAGGGCATGTTGAAGTCATGGAGAGAAAATGAAAATGATCAATGTGCCCCAGTTCTAAAACAATTGAAGAAAAGGAGACCAGATAACCATGAAAACAGTTTGGCTGCACAGTAATGTGAACTGAGATAACAGACTGCAATGAAGAAAGAAATTTAGAAGGTCAGTCAACCTTTAGAGAAAAAGCAAAGGCAGGCTATCTATTTATTGGTGTCCTCTTTCATAGAACTGGAAAATATATGTAGAAGTCACTGAATAGTAATCAGCTAAGAGCAATAAACTTGTGTCAGTAGATCATATAAGCTCTTGAGCAGGAAAAATTGCTATGCCGGTAAACATCAAAAGGCAGTTTTCGGCTCAATTCTCTTCTTCTATGTGAAAAAGCAGAGCTCCTCCTGGTTGTTCGAAAACAAATTTTGCTATGCCAGTAAACATGTACTAATGTTTTTACCAAGTTAGGGACTGCCATCAATTTCCTTTACTTCCATAGCATGTCATACAACACCACTTAAAGGACAAATCCTAGCACTAGGTACCCAAACCCACAAAGATAATCTTGAAAATACCTTAGCATGCTCCAACGCTTGGTTTAATGCTAATGGACACAGTAAGTTGCCAACAACTCCTCCATTAGTAAAATCTGGCAGATACTTAGTTTAGATAAACTGACAATGCTATTAAAATAACAGGTAGAAGACCTTCATTCAGAAACATGAATCCATATTGGCTAAACTGTGGTTCAACAGTTTACTACATGTAAGAATCTAAAACCAGTTTTCTAGAAAAAGTATCAAACTGAAATTGCAAATAAACAGATCCTGAAGCAACGTTAGTGCATCCTCCGCTCTAGACAAAAACTTATAAATTATCTAATTAGACTACTTAAAAGTGTCAAGAATGCATTTATGGCAGCTTTCATCATGTGACAACACGCGTGCTAATGGAGTTGCTTCTTAAACGAACAATGGAGCACTAAATAATGTATCTGCAATATAAAATTAAATTTATCAGAGAATGGGCAGGGGATTAATTTGATGCTACCTAAGGAAGATTATCATTTCCAAACAAAAGAAAAGCTACAGTTAAACAAAAGACACTTGCAGCTAATTAGCTGCTCATAACCACAACATGCCTAGCCTATTTCAATATTACTTGCAGCTATAGAAGAAAAAAGGCCTTTCAGTTTTACCTTTGATAGCAAGTGGCTAGTGGATAAGCACATTGTGGCAGGAATAAAACAGAAAAACAGGATGAAAAAATAAGTGCGAACATTTATTATTTATAAGGAAGAATGCAGCAAGAACATGAATTTCTCATTACCCGAATCATCGATGCTTTCACTAGTTTCAAGGGAAAGTAGCATGGAGAATGACACTACTTCTTTCACCAAATCTGACTATTCTTTTCTAAATGGCCCTTAGGATATTAGAGAAATATACCTGAAGAATAAGCCTCACTTTTTCTAGAACTTCCATTGATTACTTTCCTTCCAAATGTCTCTGGTATCTTACTGGGGAAGTTCAGACAAACATAAATACTGAGCCTGGTGGTTAAGAAAACAAATAGCAGGTTAGTACTAAGAAAATAGCTCGCCTGATTATCTTTATCTTCCACCGGCAATATAATAGCTGGTGAGCACACATGATTACACATATTAGATTCATGTGGCACATGAAAATGACAACAATCTTTTTGTTGTTATTGAAATGTGTGTTATAAGCTGCATATAACTAAACAAGATTCATCATAGAGACATGTAGTCTAGCTAGTACACCCGAAATGATCTTATATTTTGGGACAGAGAGAGAGTAGTAAATCCAACAAATTCTACAGTTAGCTCATTATAATACATGCATCCAGCAAAAGAAAAGTTTAGAATAACCTTACCTTGCAAACAAAGGATCGAGCAGGGGTGAGGCGGGCGCTGTTGCCGTCAGATTGGGGAAGGAGGCGGGCGAGGGCGACCTGGTTGGGGTGGGATCCAGTTGAAGCAACGGCGCGCAACCCACTGGTCATGCTATGGATGGGCCGGGGAGTAAGCAAGCCGGCGGCGCGCTTAGATCGGGGTCGACGACGGGCGGCGGGCGCTGCGGCCTAATCCGATGCGGCGCGTAACGAAGAGGGCGGTGGCGGCCAGGGGAGGAGGAGGCGGAGGGTATTAGTTAGGGTTTGGCGCGTGAAATTCTTTCATGGGCCTTGAGGCCCTATATGGCCTCATATGGACGCCTCAAAACCTCTGCACTGGGTTTTTTACGGGAAAAAAAACTCTACACTGAGATTTTTGGAAAACAAATGAGAAATATCCTTTTGTAGAGGTTTTAAAAATATTTTTGTGGAGATAGACTTAATAATAAAATATTTTTACGTGTTGCGAGAAAAGTGTTCATTATATCCGAATGGATGCTTATGACTTCAGAAATAAGTGTTCACGTGCTTAAAAGGCCCACTTATCTGGATGGATGCTCAACAAAAGTCCACAAGTTTTATGGAGGTCAACAAAAGTGCGATGTACTCCCTCCGTTCGAAAATACTTGTCGCAGAAATGCATAAAAAATGGATGTATCTAAAACTAAAATACATCTAGATACATCCATTCCGCCGACAAGTATTTCCGGATGGAGGGAGTAGTTAATGAGGATAAGACGTTTCAACAAAAGTCCAAACAAGTAATCATGGTCAACAAGTCAAAGAAATTTTTTGAGGGGTAACAACAAGCTTTATTCATCAAAATCCACATGTAGTGAGATACAATGAGGGTCATTGGGTTGGCCAAACTACGTGGTGCCCCGCACCTCGCGAAAGCAAGAACTTAGCTAAGCTATGAGCTTTGAGATTTATCTCAGTAATGATAGCATTGTATCTACCTCGAGCACCCTTGGATATATCAGAGGTTACTTGTTTGCAGTCTAATGCTATGACCACATTCTGAAGATGTTGGTCTTCTACAAGGGATAAGGCTTCTCGACATGCAATGGCTTCCAGTGTGGCAGGGTCAAAGACTCCCTCAATGACATGAGCTGAACTTCCCAAGGTAGTTGTCATCTCTATGGCTACATACCGCCGTTGTTGACCCTCCTCTTCCCTTTAGAACTCCAACATCAATGTAGATCGTACAATACTGTTGAAATTTAATCTATTTTTGGGCCAGTTCAATAGCATTTTTAGAATTCCTAATAAATGCTAGAGGCCCACTTAACCAATTAATACAAGTCAAGAGGTGGCACTAAAATTTAGTCCCATACTTCTCACCTAGTAGGAGTTAGACCTCCTTATAAGGGAAGTTGTTTCTCCACATGTATGAGGATGAGAGCAAGAGAAACATTCACGTGCGCACCTCCTCCGCCACCCGCCACGCCACGACAAGCCTCGTCACCACGCGCCATAGCTTGCGGGAATGAGCCGAGCCATTGTCTAAATTTTTGGTCACACGGGAGCTGAAAAGTTTTTCTGTAGTGGAGATTGAATACGAACCTTGCACCCTTTGGCTGCTGCATGTTTGTTTCGTCTTCCTCTTTTGCTTCGCCTCATGTTCGCCTGCCTCTCGTGTGCCTATAAAAGAGAGGTCGCTCTCACTAGTAGAAAACATGGCATTTGTCCCGGTTCGTAAGGGCCTTTTGTCCCGGTTTAAGAACCGGGACTAAAAGGTCGGTACTAATGCCCTTGGCCTTTAGTCCCGGTTCTTACACGAATCGGGACAGATAGGCCTCCACGTGGCCACTGCGGGCAGCCCAGGTAGGGGGGCCTTTGGTCCCGGTTGGTGACATAAACCGGGACCAAAAGGCTTCCACGCGTTAGCAGCTGGCTGGAGCTGAGTTTTTTTTTTTGAAAGTGGCTGGTTTGGGGGTTTTGGGGGTTAATTTAGGTTGTTATTAGCTAGCTAATAGAGAGAAGTGTCCTCTCTTATATATTCATGCTTGGTTTACCAACGCTACTGCTATGTTCATTTCACCCGCTGATATATAATAACTCTTCATGCTCGCATCATACATCATCATATATAACAACAAGTCCTACTAATCATGCATCATCATACAACTTCTGCTCGTTATTAATAACAAGTCATACGATCATCATCCTCGTAGTCATCAAACCCAACCCTATATAATTGTTCTTAGCACATGATCATCAGTATCAGGTAGGACCTAAACACCTGACTCTCCATTATGAAGAATGGAGATCATCATGTCTCCAATTCTTGCGCTTCGCTTCCCTTTGCTTCCAAGAAGCTCCTTACGACTGTCCATATATTTTTTCCATTCTTTGATTGTCATGTCTCCACTTCTTTTAGAAATCCGGTATGGACAGTTGAGATTCGTAGGACGACCTGGTTGTATGTTCAAAACGTCAAGGTGACCATGTGTATACATCAGATGAGGCACACAATCATTCAGGATTATCTGTTGAAAAACATAGTAATAACTTCGTAGTTAGCAATGATGTACTAGTTTTAGAAGTATGCAAAAAGATGCACAAATGTCGTAATAGTAAAAAATCTAACCAGGGTATCTCCATGGTAGTTACCGTAGTTCAACACGTGCACTAGTGGCACGTATTGACCATAATGTTGAGGAGTTCGATTGTAGATATTGTAATTCTCAAGATCAGTACAAAATGCGATCAGATGATTTTTCTCCTTATAAGTAATTCGGAACCATCGGTGTAGTGGGTTTTGTCTACCAACTTCCGCACATTATTTGAAGAATGAAAATATGTTGTCAATGGAAATAAGCTGTCAACTATTTTGAAATAAACAATATAAATTACTTAATAACTATGTTTGAGAAGCTCACATTGTTGGGGAACGTTGCAGAAAATTAAAATTTTTCCTACGGTTTCACCAAGATCCATCTATGAGTTCATCTATGCAACGAGTCATGGGAGAGAGTTTGCATCTACATACCACTTGTAGATCGAGTGCGGAAGCGTTCAAGGGGATGGTGATGATGGAGTCGTACTCGCCGTGATTCAGATCACCGATGACCAAGTGCTGAACGGACAGCACCTCCGCGTTCAACACATGTACGGGACGGGAGACGTCTCCTCCTTCTTGATCCAGCAAGGGGGAAGGAGAGGTTGATGATGATCCAGCAGCACGACGGCGTGGTGGTGGATGCAGCAAAACTCCAGCAGGGCTTCGCCAAGCGACTACGGGAGGAGGACGAGGTGTAGCAGGGGGAGGGAGGCGCCAAGCACAAGGGTGCGGCTGCCCTCCCCCTTGCCCTCCTTTATATAGGCCCCCAGGGGGGGCGCCGGCCCTGGGAGATTGAATCTCCCAAGGGGGCGGCAGCCAAGGGGGGAGGAGTGCCCCCCAAGGCATGTGGTGCACCCCCCCCTAGGGTTTCAACCCTAGGCGCAGGGGGTGGGCCTAGGGGGGTGCACCGGCCCACTATGGGCTGGCTCCCCTCCCACATCAGCCCATGGGGCCCTCCGGGACGGGTGGCCCCACCCGGTGGACCCCCGGGACCCTTCTGGTGGTCCCGGTATGAAAGTGCTTTATATCGACTAGAGGGGGGGTGAATAGGCGATTTTTATGAATTCTTCACTGAGGAATTTGCTGGTGAGGAAATTCCTTAGCGAAGAACTACTTGCAGCGGAATAAGTACTCAGAAGTAAACATAACAGGATACAAACATAGTCATCATGATGAAATGAAGACTAGCACAGAGTACGGAAAGCGTAAACACAGGATAACAAGATGAAGACAAACAGACTGAAGAAATTGAACTGAGGAATTTGTGAAAGTCTTCAGTCAAAGTCTTCAAGCACAGATATGAACAACATTCAACACAGTAATGAGGAAATGAAAGAGTTGAGGAAATAGAACCAGTCAGTTGGTGAAGACAATGATTTGGTAAACCAGTTCCAACTGCTGTCTCAGTTGTACGTCTGGTTGGAGCGGCTGAGTATTTAAACTCGAGGACACACAGTCCCGGACACCCAGTCTCTGAGCCGCAACTCAGGACACCCAGTCCTCACCGTATTCTCCTTGAACTAAGACCACGCAGGCCTCGTCCAATCACTCGTGGTAAGTCTTCAGGTGACTTCCAAACCTTCACAGACTTGGTCACTCGGCGATCCACAATTCCTCTTGGATGCTCTAGACCTTGATGCCTAACCGTCTGGAAGAAGCACAGTCTTCAAAGGTAACAAGCATCGGATCCACGCAGGATCAATTTCTTCAGTGATGCTCAATCACTTTGGGTTTGTGGGGGTTTGGTTTTGTATTTTCCTCACTTGATGATTTTCGCTCAAAGTCCTCGGAGGATGGGTTGCTCTCAAGTGACAAGTGTCAAGTTCTATCGGAGCAGCCAACCAACTAGTGGTTGTAGGGGGCGGCTATTTATAGCCTAGGGAGCAGCCCGACATGATAAGACATAAATGCCCTTCAATGATATGACCGTTAGGTGGACAAGATATTTTGGACAGCTGGCGCGCAGCACAGCAACGGTCAGAAATTTGACTCTCAAATTCCTCAGGGCTATCATGTTCCTCACTGTGTAGGCAATTCACACTGGCGAATTCCTAACTCCTCAGTCAGAGCAAAGTCCTCAGTGACCAGAAGAACTGCGTCTCTGTCACTGAAGAATTTGACTGAACTGTATGAGATTTCCAATGGCTTCACTCGAAGGGATTGGTAGGTGTAGGATTTTGAGTTGAGCATCACATGGAAATTTTTCCTTAGTATTTCCTCGACCCCCTTTAACAGTACGGTGTTTCATATGACTCAAAAAAGAGAAAATGAAACTACGACAACAAAAGTCTTCACGCTTCATGTTCCTCAAGTGAATACCAAGTCTTCAAGGTCACACCAATTTCTTCACTTTCAAAGTCTTCAGAAAGTCTTCAGAATATCAAAGTCTTCAGTCGAAGAACTTCATTTTTAGGGGTCGACTTTCTCTGTAAATATCGAACTCCTCATAGACTTATAGACCTGTGTACACTCACAAACGCATCAGTTACTTAACCTATAAGTCTTCAATACACCAAAATCACTAAGGGGCACTAGATGCACTTACAATCTCCCCCTTTTTGGTGATTGATGACAACATAGGTTAAGTTTTTAACGGGGATAAACATATGAAGTGTAAATACTGATATTGAGGAATTTGATTGCAAGATATAGAAGAACTCCCCCTGAATATGTGCATAGTGAGGAATTTGCTTTTGAGGCAATGCACATTTGAAGAATTGAATCATGGAGATCTCCCCCTATATCTTGTAATTCATACACGCATTTGATATATAATATGAAGAATTTGAAATGCATGATGAAATATGGTGCCTGATGAGATTCAGCATGCGTGCAATAATATTAACAAGGAATAAGCATGCAGAATAGCACATCAAAAGTTTCAGAGCTCAGTGCATCAAAAGCATCAGAGCACGACCAAAAGTATCAAGGAACCATCGGATTTAAGATTACAACTCGATCCAATAAAAGGTTTCGGAAGAACGAGAGTTGTAACTTAACAAAACGCCCATAATATAAACCCGCTTGAAGACTAACTCAGATTTCTCCCCCTTTGTCATCAAATGACCAAAAGGATCGAAACTGAGGACTAACGCCCCTGAAGAATTTCAAGTTGATGGAGGAGCGCCAGCGTTGTCGGGGTTGGTCGTTGAAGTAGGGCCTGCCGCAGTGTCGTTCAAATCTTCATGTTCATCAGTTTCACGCGATGAAGAATAAGAACTGGCCACCAGATCAGGAACTTTGACTCTCTTGAATTTCTTCGGAGGTGGTGCAGACCAGTCAAATGCTTCCTGGAGACCCATATTCTTCAGTTCTTCCGCGGAATATACATGAGTAAGAACAGCCCAGGTGCGGTTGAGGGTTTCATGAAGGTGATACTGATTTTTCTTCACTGCATCATGGGTTGAGTTCATGTTGTGAAGAATTGCAGCAAATTGACGCTTCACCCATTTGTGATTGTGATCAACCTTCTGATGAAGACTGAGGAGTAACTCACGGTCAGTCATCACCCTGGGTGCTGTGGCTTGAGGATTTTGCTTAGCTGAGGTATTTGCGGCAGTGTCATGTGTTGCAGAATCGTCATTGGTGGAGTAAGATGTAGCTAGACGGAATTGACCATCCAATGGACGAGTGCCTTCATCGATCACAACAGCTGCCTTGCCCTTATCATCAGATGATGAAACTGGTCGCCTGAGGACTTCAATGGGCGGCAAGTAGCTACCATGGTTCAGAGTGTCAGCCTTGTAATTCAGTGAAGATCTTGCCCTTATGAATCTCATAATCCAAGGCGCATAGGGCTTCAGCTCAAAAGGTGACATTGCAACATTAGCCAGAGTCCTCATGAAGAAATCATGGAAGTTGACGGGAACACCATGAATGATGTTGAAAAGCATGTTCTTCATGATGCCAACGACATCTTCATCATTTGAGTCGTGGCCTTTGATAGGACTCATTGTCTTTGTCAGGATTCGATAGACAGTCCGAGGCACATACAGCAGTTCCTTGACGAGGAATTTGGTTCGAGGGGCCTGCCCTGGCTTCAAAGGCTTCATAAGCACTTGCATATAATGATCTGTCAGTTCGCGGTCATTGTAGATGCAACGTGCACTGTCATGGGGAGGATCAAGAGGAAGGACACGAAGCAATTCAGTTGCTGGTGCCTTGTAGTGAGTGTTTTCTGTCATCCAATCCAGCACCCATGAATTGACATCTTCAGCATCTCCGGTGATATGCAAAGTGGCATAGAACTGAAGAATGAGGTCTTCATTCCAATCACAGATATCAGTGTAGAAATTCAGTAGTCCTGCATCGTGAATAACTCAGAGAACTGGCTCGAAGCACGGCAGAGATTCCATATCCACATGAGGTATATGCTCATGATCGAAGATTTTGTCCTTGTCAAAGAGCACTGAGGAATAGAAGTTGGCTTGAGTAGCAGTCCAGAAACGTCTTTTCCTTATGCGAGCAGAGTCATATGGATTGTAATCAATGAAGAACACATGCTCAGAAAAGAAGTCTTCAGCCTTGAATTTTTGCTTGCTCAAGAACGGATTCTTCGGTTTGGGCAGAGGGGTGTCAGTGATTTGCAGCACAACCTCAGGAATCGCGATCTCAGGTGCTTCAGGCTGAGGAATTTCTGGTTCCTCTTCTTGTGCAGTTTGAGGATCAGCAGCAGGTTCTTCAGCACTAGCGGCTGGAATTTCTTCATGAACAGACGATGTGGGATGAGTTTCTTCAGAGCCCATTTGAATAGTTGTAGCCGGGGACTGAGGAATTTGTTGAATGGGGGTGAAGAGAGGAGTATTGGGATGCTGACTTTCCCAAAAGTCATCGTTCATCACTGGTGTAGTGCACCCAATATCCACGTCTTCTTCTTCTTTTTCAATTTCCTCAACACCAGCCTCTTCAGCTATGAACTGAGGCATAGGTGAGGAAACGACTGGCGCTGAAGGGAATGCTTCCACTTCAATTTCTTCATCAAACTGTTCTGAGGTAGCAACAGAATGATTTTCTTCATCAGATCCGCTTGGGATCTTGTAGTCTTCTCCATAAGGAACAATCTCCTTAGATGACATGGAGGAAATGGGAACGGCATCAATGGGATTTTCAAGCGAGCTGGTCATTGGCTTCATTTTCTTCGCGGCCGAAGAATTTGACGCAGCTGATGCCTTCCTTTTCTTCACTGCAGCTCGCTCTGCAGCCTTGGTCTTCTTCACTTCATAGGCAGAAGGAAGAATTGGAGTTGGTTTGGCGCAGGAGGAGCTGAGGACTGTGGTTCAGTTTCTTCAGGCGCAACTGGTGTAGTTGCCCTGATCTCTTCAGTTTCTTCAGGCGCACCACTAGTGGATGCCCTGGGAATTTCTTCAGCAGCTGGAATGGAGTCATCAGCCCTGGAACTTGTATTCTCATCAGCAGGCTGAAAGTCATCAGCAGTGATGGCATGTTCTTCAGCAGGCTGAGCAGAGTCTGTAGCCTGAGGATTTTCTTGTTGCGATGAGGCTGCAACAGTTGTCATTTTCTTCGTCAAATTGACGAATCTCACTTTGGCTCCTTGCCAATCAGCATTGTATGCATCAAAATCCTTGCCGAGGGCTTGGATCTCAGATTGAGCCTTGAGAAGTTCTTCAGGAGTCAGTCTGATGATGTTCTTCTTCAGAAGCTTCCCCTTTCTAGCTTGTGCTCTCTTGATCTCACGAGCCTTTTCAAATTTCCATTTCTCTTCAGCGATGAAATGGGTCAGCATATGACTTTGACCAGGAGTCAGAGGCAGATCAGGCATTGGAGTGTTTGGATCCTGATGCCATAAGTCGATGAAGTCAAGGATCTTCTTCGGATCCAAAAGCAGAGGCACATGTGTTCCTTTGGCTCTAGCGGCCTTTGCTTGTCTGTCTCTGATGATTTCTGCAAGTTCTTCATTAGAAGCCTCATCATCAGAGGGCACGTGGAAAGCAACCTGTTTCTTTCTAGGACTTGGCCGAGGACCGCGTCGAGCTGTTGCTTTTGTCTTCAGCAGAGTGGGGCCTGATGAGGACATTGGTGCAGCTGAGAAACTTGCTGAGACACCAGAAGCAATCGAGAAACCCTGAGTCCTTTGACATGTAGCCAAATGCACAGGAGTTGAGGACTTGAAGGGAGCTGCTGAGGACATTGGTGGAGCAGCAGAACTCTGAGGAATTTGTCGTGAGGGCGCGGCTGAGGAACTGGGCCATGAGGGCGCTGATGGTGAAGCACTTGGCTTGCGAGCAGGCTTCTTCGGCATTGATTTCCTCAGCTTGACCGAGGTCTCAGTGGCAGCAGCAGCAGCAGAATCCTCATTGAATTTCCTCACTGCCTCCTTGGCTTGTCTTGCCAGTTTTGCTTGACGCCTAGACCATTCTTCAAGAAAGTCCTCACCACGCTTGATGCTGGTGGGATCAGCGACTTGGCCAGGTGCCAATGGAGCTCTTGGGCATGGAGGGTTTAAGGCGAATTTCTTCATGTACTTTGGAGTAACATAGCGATATTCCCTCCATTCTCGTGCCCATCTTCGTTCTATCCTCTGAATGCGCACTTTGCGCTGATTTTTGTTCTCTTTGCCAAACTTGGCTTCATCAGGTGTGCAATAATCTTTGTATATTTCATCAGGGATCTCGAAGGCAGTCATGACCTCCGGTTTCTTTCCTCCTTTCTGCGGTCTCTTTCCTTCTGCCATTTTCTTCAGATGAGGAATTTGAACAATTGAACACTCTGAAGAAGTATGCAGTTTTTCTTCGAGGAACGCTGCAAATGAGTTAAGTTGATGAGAACCTAGTGATTCAGCAGCGGACATGAGTACCTGTGAACAGAGTGTAGGTGCGAGGAATTTGGAGAGGTCATATGCGTTCTCAGAAGGTTTTTCGAAAAGACAAGTTTTGAGGAATTTGACCAGTTGAGCCTTGAGGAATTTCACTAAGCGTTCTTGTCTTAGGTTCCAGAGTTGTACAGATCGAAAATCCGCACAATTGAGGAATCTTGAAGAATTGAGTGCTTAGAGAGATGGATCAAGAGCATACAGTGTGTGAGGTGTTCATATGTGAAGATTTGAAGAATAAAACACCTTTGAAGATTTTCAGAAAAGTTTGAGAATCAAAGCGAGTAATAAAAGTGACTTTTAATTACCCGAACTGAAGAACACGACGAACAGAGATGAACCGTGGTGAAGTTCATCAAGTTAGATCTCCCACGCCCTAACTTGGCAGAGGAAGACAGCTACGGCGGCGGCGGAGTGAAGATTTCCGCAGCCGGCGCGAGTACGACGGCGACGAGGTCGAGGCAGTGAAGCTCTTCCTCACCGACGGCGATGGAATAGCGGCGGCGCTAGGGTTTGAGGAGAGTTCGAGCGAGAGACAGCGACCGAGCGGAGTAAATGAAGTAAGGAAGGGAGAGGGGTATTTATAGCCACGGTAAAAACTGTTCGCCCGAAGATTTTGGGACGAACATGCCCCTGCCCTTTCTTCTTCACGCGACATGTGTCACCCACGTACTGTGCAGATGAGATCGTGTAAGATCGTGGATGAATAAAATAATGCATCATGGGATGCGGAACGGTTTGAGCGGTAAAACCGAAAATCTGGATAAGATTTGTTTTAAAATTCCGTTCGCAGTTTCTTCAGCTGACAAGGACACAGTGAAGATTTTGAACGAGTTTCAATCAGAACGCACATGAAGAATTTGTGAATAGATTGGGGTGAGTATAGCATAGAGGGGGAAGGGTCCGATCACATTCACTTAGCAGAAATCGCAACTTGAAGAAATAGCAAAAAGTGAATGCTGTAGAGGACATAAACTCATATATATATATAGCCAATGAAGAAAAACGACGGAACCAGTGAAGATTTTGCAAAGTTGAAGAATTTGAAAAACTGAAGAATTTCAAAAATGAGGAAAAACTCAAATTGAAGATTTTCAACTTTTGTGGTGGCGTGACCCACCGTATAAGAATGATGATTTCAGACACCGCGTACAATTGTCGTAGGGTTCTGAGAATCAAATTCTTAATTAATTTCTTCACACTTAGAGTGTTATTCTTCATTGATTGAAGAAAAACGTTTCTTCATGTGTTGCACATCTAAGTCATCAATTCTGCATAAGGGTTAGGATGTGTGTCCTTTTCAAAGAACATTCGAAGATTCTAAGATATTTAGCTCACACCGCAACTTGCTAAATCTCTTCTCATCCAAGGGCTTGGTGAAGATATCAGCTAGCTGTTCTTCAGTCTTCACATGCTCGATGGAGATGTCGCCCTTCAACACATGATCACGAAGAAAATGATGACGAATCTGGATGTGCTTAGTCTTCGAGTGCTGAACTGGGTTGTGAGCAATCTTGATGGCACTCTCATTGTCACAGAGGAGAGGCACGTTTTTCACGTTGACGCCATAGTCCTTGAGGGTTTGCTTCATCCAAAGCAGTTGAGCACAGCAAGAGCCAGCAGCAATGTATTCAGCTTCAGCAGTAGACAGTGATACGCAGTTCTGTTTCTTTGAGGACCAACAGACCAAAGATCGTCCGAGGAAATGACAAGTACCAGATGTTGACTTGCGGTCCACACGATCACCAGCATAGTCAGAGTCAGAATATCCAATGAGATCAAAAGCAGAGCCCTTGGGGTACCATAATCCTAGTGTTGGTGTGTGAGCTAGATATCGAAGAATATGCTTCACAGCCTTATGGTGTGATTCCTTTGGTGCAGCTTGAAATCGGGCACACATGCAAACACTAAGCATTATATCTGGCCTAGATGCACATAAGTACAATAAAGAACCAATCATGGAGCGGTATACCTTGTGATCAAAGTCAATACCATTTTCATCAGTGCATAGATGGCCATTTGTGGGCATAGGAATTTTGACGCCTTTGCAATCTTGCATGCCGAATTTCCTCAGTACATCTTTGAGGTATTTCTCCTGAGATATGAATATGCCATTGTGCTGCTGACGAATTTGAAGACCTAAGAAGAATTTCAACTCTCCCATCATAGACATTTGATATTCTTCACTCATCATATAGGCAAATTCATCACTATAACGTTGGTTAGTACAGCCAAAGATAATATCATCAACATATATTTGGCACACAAACAGTTCACCATCATATGATTTAGTAAAAAGAGTAGGGTCGAGTGAACCGGGTGTGAAGCCATTCTTCACGAAGAATTCCTTCAATGTATCATACCACGCCCGAGGGGCTTGCTTGAGGCCGTAGAGGGCCTTATTGAGTCTGAAGACTTTGTCAGGATTCTTTGGATCTTCAAAACCTAGGGGTTGAGCAACATATACTTCTTCCTCAAGCTTACCATTGAGGAATGCACTTTTCACATCCATTTGATATAAGATGATATCAAGATGGTTAGCATAGGCAAGTAAAATGCGAATAGCCTCAAGTCTAGCAACAGGTGCAAAAGTTTCATCGAAATCAATTCCTTCAACTTGTGTGTAGTCTTGAGCTACTAGTCGTGCCTTATTCCTCACCACAAGGCCATTTTCATCTTGCTTGTTGCGGTAGATCCACTTTGTGCCAATGATATTATGCTTGCGAGGATCTGGGCGATTGACCAATTCCCAGACATTGTTCAGCTCGAACTGATGTAATTCTTCTTGCATAGCCTGAATCCACTCTGGCTCCAGAAATGCTTCATCTACCTTAGTGGGCTCTGTGATAGAGACAAAAGCATAGTGCCCACAAAAGTTAGATAAATGTGATGCTTTTGAGCGTGTGAGAGGACCTGGTGCGCTAATGTCATCGATGATCTTCTCCACTTGCACTTCTTTTGCAACGCGTGGATGAGTTGGTTGTCGCTGAGGATTTTGATCAGCATTTTCTTCAGCACCATTTTCCTCATCATGTTCTTCAGGTGCATCAGCTCGACGTTCTTCATGAACCGGAATGAATTCTTCAGCAGATTCTTCAGTCGGAATGACATCCTCAGTTGCCTTGAGCTTGATAGCATCTTCAGGTGCTGGTTCATCTAACACAGAAGGTAGGTGCTCTCGTTGCGAGCCATTAGTTTCATCGAACCGCACATCTACAGTGTCAACAATCTTGTGAAGAACAATGTTGAAGACTCTGTAGGTGTGCGAGTCCTTTCCGTAACCAAGCATGAAACCTTCATGTGCTTTCGGTGCAAATTTAGAGTTGTGGTGAGGATCTCTAATCCAACATTTAGCACCGAAGACTTTGAAATAACTCACATTGGGTTTCTTGTCAGTGAGGAGTTCATAGGCAGTCTTCTTGAAGAATTTGTGAAGATATACTCTGTTGATGATGTGGCAAGCAGTATCAATTGCATCAATCCAAAAACGCTGAGGCGTTTTGTACTCATCAAGCATAGTGCGAGCCATCTCAACAAGAGTTCTGTTCTTGCGCTCCACGACGCCATTCTGCTGAGGAGTATAGGGAGCAGATAACTCATGAGTAATACCAAGTTCATCAAGATATGCATCAAGACCGGAATTCTTGAACTCAGTTCCATTGTCACTTCTGATATGCTTGATCTTCACACCAAAGTTGGTTGAAGCCCTCGAAGAAAATCGTTTGAAGACTTCCTGCACTTCATGTTTGTAAGTAACAATGTGTACCCATGTATATCGAGAATAATCATCAACAATGACAAAACCATATAGAGATGCATCATTAGTGACTGCTGAATAATGATTAGGTCCGAAGAGGTCCATGTGAAGCAATTCGAATGGACGGGTAGTGGTCATGATAGTCTTCGCTGGATGCTTGGCCTTGGTCATTTTTCCAGCCTCACAGGCTCCGCATAAGTGATCCTTGAGGAATTTGACATTCTCAATGCCAATGACATGCTTCTTCTTCGCAAGCATGTTCAAATTCCTCATGCCTGCGTGACCAAGTCGTCGATGCCATAGCCAGCCTTCTGAAGCTTTTGCAAGTAGACACACGACTGGTTGTGGTCCTGTAGAGAAATCAACAATATACAGATCTCCTCTCCTAAAGCCTTCGAAGACTTTGGAATTGTCAGCTTCCATAATCACAAAACAGCGATATTTGCCAAAGACAACAACCATATCAAGATCACAAAGCATTGAGACTGACATGAGATTGTATCCTAAGGACTCAACAAGCATGCCTTTGTCCATGTGCTTATCCTTAGAGATAGAAACCTTACCAAGACCCAATACCCGACTTTTGCCTTTGTCAGCAAAGATGATATGCTTCAGAGGTGACGGTGATAAGGGAGCATCCATCAATAGATTCTTGTCACCAGTCATGTGATTTGTACATCCACTATCGAGGACCCATTCAGTGGTTTTGGGTTGATCATCCTGCAGATGAATTAGTGTAGCTTACAATCTCATATGCTTCATCAGTGAAGAATATGATATCAAGTTCATCAGATGAATTTCATCAAGCAGTAAACAGATATAGCAGTATCAGGACGTGTGAAATGAAAGTTCATTTCATCATGATTCGCCTGCGTCCTTTCAGGCATTTTTGTCAGGTCCCCAGCAAATTCTTCAGACGTTAGAGCACGTCTGGAGACCTGACCCTGCAGAAGAGATTAGTTCTTTTTCTTCACCACCCACATCTGGAGGGGTGGCAAAGAGTTCATCATTCTGCGGGCACCATATGAGAAAGGTGGCAAAGATGCCAAACCATTTCGCTTCACATAAGAGGGGTTAGGGTAAGCATATGAATAAGCAAAGTAATTCTTCGAGGACTTATGAACATAATAGTTTGAAGAATAATGCACATATTCATAGCCCTTTGCTCTACCCTGCGAGACAGAGTTGTTAGCACGATGATAATCATATGAGGACTTTGATCCAGTTGAGGAATTTGATCCATATGAAGAATTTGGTCCATATAAAGAATTTGATCTGGGGTTCCGGTTCTTCACAGGTGGTGTCATGAGGACATTCACCTGAAGACTTTCAACACAACTTTTGGGAACCCAGATTTTCTTCATAGGGGAACCGTTCCTGCAGTTAGTGCCAACATATCTAGCAAATACTTCACCATTCTGATTTTTGAACAGTTTATAGTTGGAGTCAAATGACTCATCAGAAGAATGAGGAGATTCACATGTAAAGCCAGATAAGTTAGATGGATCAACTGGAGGTCCCTTTGCAGCAACCCATGAGGTTTTGGGGTACTGTTCAGGCTTCCAATATGTTCCATCAGCATTGAGTTTCCTCTCAAATGCAATACCCTCTTTCCTAGGGTTTTTGTTGAGGATCTGCTTTTTGAGCACATCACAAAGCGTCTGATGCCCTTTGAGGCTTTTGTACATGCCTGTCATGTACAATTCCTTCAGCCCTGCATTGTCAGTGATACTAGCAATGTCCTCAGATGAGGAATTAGTGATAGCAGAGGCAGATGAAGAATTTGTAACATTTGAAGCATTTGAACATTCAGGTGAAGAATTAGCAGATTCACGTTCAATGCACTTTAAGCATGGAGGAACAAATTCTTCCTGAGAAGCGCTGATTTGTTGAGCTAGTAATGAATCGCGCTCCTTTTGAAGATCTTCATAACACACTCTTAGCTTTTCAAGATCTTCCTTTCTTTGAAGAGATTCAAGAGAAAGTTTCTCGTGATCTTGCTTTTCTTGAAGAAATTCATAAGAAAGTTTCTCATGATCAGACAAGAGAGAGTTATGATGACCTTGAAGGTTATCATACCTAGACTGAAGTCTCCGAAGATTTTCAGTCAAGGCTTTAGTGCGATCCATTTCTTCACCCAACATATCATCACTTTTATCTAGCATGTTTTGAACCTTTTCAAGAGCCCGTTGTTGTTTCACAGCAATTTTAGCAAGTTTAGAGTAGCTGGGCTTGAGATCCTCATCAGATTCGTTTTCACTAGAGTCAGAGGAGTTGTATTTGAGTACCTTAGCACCTTTCGCCATGAAGCAATAGGTTGGAGCGTAGCCATCATTATCTTCATCAGGCTTGTCGGTGGAGTCAGTTTCTTCAGTGTTGAAGATGGACTTGCTGACGAAGGCAGTAGCAACGGCCAGACTCGCCACACCAGACTCAGATTCTTCAGACTCCTCCTCTTCATCATTTTCCTCAGATTCAGCTTCAGAGTCCATTTCCTTGCCAATGAATGCCCGAGCCATCTTGGAGCTGCCCTTCTTGTGAGATGAAGACTTCGAAGATTTTGATGACGAAGATTTTGACGATTTCTTCTTCTTCTTCGCATCATCAGAACTGTAATCCTTGTATTTCTTCTTCTTCATTTCCTTTTCCCATTGAGGACAATCTTGAATATAGTGACCAGGCTTCTTGCATTTGTGGCAAAGTCTTCTCTTATAGTCACTGGATGAGGAATCATTTCCTCTTGAGGATTTTCCAAAGCGACCACGTCTTGTGAACTTCTGGAATTTCTTCACAAGCAGTGCTAGATCCTGGCTCAGTTCTTCAGGATCACCAAGGCTACTACCAGAATCCTCACATTCAGAGTCAGACACAACCTTGGCCTTCAGGGCACGTGGTTTGCCATAGTTTGAGCCATAGAGATCTCTCTTTTCAGCAAGCTGGAACTCGTGAGTGTTTAGCCTTTCGAGGATATCAGCAGGATCTAGCGACTTGTAGTCAGCACGTTCTTGTATCATCAGTCCCAGAGTATCAAATGAGGAATCAAGCGATCTTAGCAGTTTCTTCACAACTTCATGATCAGTGATGTCAGTGGCACCGAGGGCTTGAAGCTCATTTGAGATGTCAGTGAGGCGATCAAAGGTTTGTTGGACATTCTCATTGTCGAGTCTTTTGAAGCGGTTGAAGAGATTCCGAAGAACATTGACTTGAGAGTCACGCTGAGTTGAAACTCCTTCATTTACTTTGGACAGCCTATCCCAGATAAGCTTAGCAGTTTCCAAAGCACTCACTCTTCCATAGTGTCCTTTGCTCAGATGACCACATATGATATTCTTCGCTTGAGAATCGAGTTGTTTGAATCTCTTCACATCGGTAGCGTTCAGTGAGGGAGTGACAGTGGGGACACCATTTTCCACAACATACCAGAGATCGTTATCAATTGCCTCAAGATGCATTCACATCTTGTTCTTCCAGTAGGGGTAGTCCGTTCCATCAAAGGTAGGACACCCAGCCAAGACCTTGATCATACCTGCGGTCGACATAACTAAAACTCCAGGCGGTTAAACCAAAATCACACAGAACAAGGGAGTACCTTGCTCTGATACCAATTGAAAGTGCGTTATATCGACTAGAGGAGGGTGAATAGGCGATTTTTATGAATTCTTCACTAAGGAATTTGCTGGTGAGGAAATTCCTTAGCGAAGAACTACTTGCAGCGGAATAAGTACTCAGAAGTAAACATAACAGGATACAAACATAGTCATCATGATGAAATGAAGACTAGCACAGAGTACGGAAAGCGTAAACACAGGATAACAAGATGAAGACAAACAGACTGAAGAAATTGAACTGAGGAATTTGTGAAAGTCTTCAGTCAAAGTCTTCAAGCACAGATATGAACAACATTCAACACAGTAATGAGGAAATGAAAGAGTTGAGGAAATAGAACCAGTCAGTTGGTGAAGACAATGATTTGGTAAACCAGTTCCAACTGCTGTCTCAGTTGTACGTCTGGTTGGAGCGGCTGAGTATTTAAACTCGAGGACACACAGTCCCGGACACCCAGTCTCTGAGCCGCAACTCAGGACACCCAGTCCTCACCGTATTCTCCTTGAACTAAGACCATGCAGGCCTCGTCCAATCACTCGTGGTAAGTCTTCAGGTGACTTCCAAACCTTCACAGACTTGGTCACTCGGCGATCCACAATTCCTCTAGGATGCTCTAGACCTTGACGCCTACCCGTCTGGAAGAAGCACAGTCTTCAAAGGTAACAAGCGTCGGATCCACGCAGGATCAATTTCTTCAGTGATGCTCAATCACTTTGGGTTTGTGGGGGTTTGGTTTTGGATTTTCCTCACTTGATGATTTTCGCTCAAAGTCCTCGGAGGATGGGTTGCTCTCAAATGACAAGTGTCAAGTTCTCTCGGAGCAGCCAACCAACTAGTGGTTGTAGGGGGCGGCTATTTATAGCCTAGGGAGCAGCCCGACATGATAAGACATAAATGCCCTTTAATGATATGACCGTTAGGTGGACAAGATATTTTGGACAGCTGGCGCGCAGCACAGCAACGGTCGGAAATTTGACTCTCAAATTCCTCAGGGCTATCATGTTCCTCACTGTGTAGGCAATTTGCACTGGCGAATTCCTAACTCCTCAGTCAGAGCAAAGTCCTCAGTGACCAGAAGAACTGCGTCTCTGTCACTGAAGAATTTGACTGAACTGTATGAGATTTCCAATGGCTTCACTCGAAGGGATTGGTAGGTGTAGGATTTTGAGTTGAGCATCACATGGAAATTTTTCCTTAGTATTTCCTCGACCCCCTTTAACAGTACGGTGTTTCCTATGACTCAAGAAAGAGAAAATGAAACTACGACAACAAAAGTCTTCACGCTTCATGTTCCTCAAGTGAATACCAAGTCTTCAAGGTCACACCAATTTCTTCACTTTCAAAGTCTTCAGAAAGTCTTCAGAATATCAAAGTCTTCAGTCGAAGAACTTCATTTTTAGGGGTCGACTTTCTCTATAAATATCAAACTCCTCATAGACTTATAGACCTGTGTACACTCACAAACGCATCAGTTACTTAACCTATAAGTCTTCAATACACCAAAATCACTAAGGGGCACTAGATGCACTTACACGGTACATTACCGGGTGACCCCGAAACTTTCCCGATGGCCAAAATACCACTTCCTATATATAATTCTTTACCTCCGGACTATTCCGAAACTCCTCGTGACGTCCGGGATCTCATCCGGGACTCCGAACAACATTCGGTATGCTGCATACTCATATTCATACAACCCTAGCGTCACTGAACCTTAAGTGTGTAGACCCTACGGGTTCGGGAGACATGCAGACATGACCGAGACGACTCTCGAGCAATAACCAACAGCGGGATCTGGATACCCATGTTGGCTCCCACATGCTCCTCGATGATTTCATCGGATGAACCACGATGTCGAGGATTAAACAACCCCGTATACAATTCCCTTTGTCAACCGGTACGTTACTTGCCCGAGACTCGATCGTCGGTATCCCAATACCTTGTTCAGTCTCGTTACCGGCAAGTCACTTTACTCGTACCATAATGCATGATCCCGTGGCCAACCACTTGGTCACCTTGAGCTCATTATGATGATGCATTACCGAGTGGGCCCAGAGATACCTCTCCGTCATACGGAGTGACAAATCCCAGTCTCGATCCGTGTCAACCCAACAGACACTTTCGGAGATACCTGTAGTGCACCTTTATAGTCACCCAGTTACGTTGTGACGTTTGATACACCCAAAGCACTCCTACGGTATCCGGGAGTTACACGATCTCATGGTCGAAGGAAGAGATACTTGACATTGGAAAAGCTCTAGCAAACGAACTACACGATCTTTGTGCTATGCTTAGGATTGGGTCTTGTCCATCACATCATTCTCCTAATGATGTGATCCCGTTATCAACGACATCCAATGTCCATAGCCAGGAAACCATGACTATCTATTGATCACAACGAGCTAGTCAACTAGAGGCTCACTAGGGACATATTGTGGTCTATGTGTTCACACGTGTATTACGATTTCCGGATAATACAGTTATAGCATGAATAAAAGACAATTATCGTGAACAATGAAATATAATAATACTTCTATTATTGCCTCTAGGGCATATTTCCAACAGTCTCCCACTTGCACTAGAGTCACTAATCTAGTTACATTGTGATGAATCGAACACCCATAGAGTTCTGGTGTTGATCATGTTTTGCTCGCGAGAGAGGTTTAGTCAACGGATCTGCGACATTCAGATCCGTATGTACTTTGCAAATATCTATGTCTCCATCTTGAACATTTTCACGGATGGAGTTGAAACGATGCTTGATGTGCCTGGTCTTCTTGTGAAGCCTGGGCTCCTTGGCAAGGGCAATAGCTCCAGTGTTGTCACAGAAGAGTTTGATCGGCCCCGACGCATTGGGTATGACTCCTAGGTCGGTGATGAACTCCTTCACCCAAATTGCTTCATGCGCTGCCTCCGAGGCTGCCATGTATTCCGCTTCACATGTAGATCCCGCCAGGACGCTCTGCTTACTGCTCCACCATTCAACATATACACGTATCCGGTTTGTGAGTTAGAGTCATCCAGATCTGAGTCGAAGCTAGCGTCGACGTAACCCTTTAAGACGAGCTCTTCGTCTCCTCCATAAATGAGAAACATGTCCTTTGTCCTTTTCAGGTACTTCAGGATATTCTTGACCGCTGTCCAGTGTTCCTTGCCGGGATTACTTTGGTACCTCGCTACCAAACTTACGGCAATGTTTACATCAGGTCTGGTACACAGCATGGCATACATAATAGATCCTATGGCTGAAGCATAGGGGATGACACTCATCTCTTCTTTATCTTTTGCCGTGGTCGGGGACTGAGCCGAGCTCAATCTCACACCTTGTAACATAGGCAAGAACCCCTTCTTGGACTGATCCATTTTGAACTTCTTCAAAATCTTATCAAGGTATGTGCTTTGTGAAAGACCTATGAGGCGTCTTGATCTATCTCTATAGATCTTGATGCCTAATATATAAGCAGCTTCTCCAAGGTCCTTCATTGAAAAACACTTATTCAAGTAGGCCTTAATGTTGTCCAAAAGTTCTATATCATTTCCCATCAAGAGTATGTCATCTACATATAATATGAGAAATGCTACAGAGCTCCCACTCACTTTCTTGTAAACGCAGGCTTCTCCATAAGTCTGCATAAACCCAAACGCTTTGATCATCTCATCAAAGCGAATGTTCCAACTCCGAGATGCTTGCACCAGTCCATAAATGGATCGCTGGAGCTTGCATACTTTGTTAGCATTCTTAGGATCGACAAAACCTTCCGGCTGCATCATATACAGCTCTTCCTTAAGATGTCCGTTAAGGAATGCCGTTTTGATGTCCATCTGCCATATCTCATAATCATAGTATGCGGCAATTGCTAACATGATTCGGGCGGACTTCAGCTTCGCTACGGGAGAGAATGTCTCGTCGTAGTCAATCCCTTGAACTTGTCGATAACTCTTAGCGACAAGTCGAGCTTTATAGATGGTAACATTACCATCTGCGTCCGTCTTCTTCTTAAAAATCCATTTGTTTTCTATCGCTCGCCGATCATCGGGCAAGTCTGTCAAAGTCCATACTTTGTTTTCATACATGGATTCTATCTCGGATTTCATGGCTTCAAGCCATTTGTTGGAATCTGGGCCCGCCATCGCTTCTTCATAGTTCGAAGGTTCACTGTTGTCTAACAACATGATTTCCAGGACAGGGTTGCCGTACCACTCTGGTGCGGAACGTGTCCTTGTGGACCTACGAAGTTCAGTAGCAACTTGATCCGAAGTACCTTGATCATCATCATTATTTTCCTCTTCAGTTGGTGTGGGCATCACAGGAACATTTTCCTGAGCTGCACCACTTTCCCGTTCGAGAGGTAGTACTTCATCAAGTTCTACTTTCCTCCCACTTACTTCTTTCGAGAGAAACTCTTTTTCCAGAAAGCATCCGTTCTTGGCAACAAAGATCTTGCCCTTGGATCTTAAGTAGAAGGTATACCCGACAGTTTCCTTAGGGTATCCTATGAAGACGCATTTCTCCGACTTGGGTTCGAGCTTTTCAGGTTGAAGTTTCTTGACATAAGCATCGCATCCCCAAACTTTTAGAAATGACAGCTTAGGTTTCTTCCCAAACCATAATTCATACGGGGTCGTCTCAACGGATTTAGACGGTGCCCTATTTAAAGTGAATGTAGTTGTCTCTAGAGCGTATCCCCAAAATGATAGTGGTAAATCGGTAAGAGACATCATAGACCGCACCATATCCAATAGAGTGCGATTACGACGTTCGGACACACCGTTACGCTGAGGTGTTCCAGGCGGCGTGAGTTGTGAAACGATTCCACATTTCCTTAAGTGTGTACCAAATTCGTGACTTAAGTATTCTCCTCCACGATCTGATTGTAGGAACTTTATCTTTCGGTCACGTTGATTCTCCACCTCATTCTGAAATTCCTTGAACTTTTCAAAGGTCTCAGACTTGTGTTTCATTAAGTAGACATACCCATATCTACTCAAGTCATCAGTGAGAGTGAGAACATAACGATATCCTCTGCGAGCCTCAACGCTCATTGGACCACACACATCGGTATGTATGATTTCCAACAAGTTGGTTGCTCGCTCCATTGTTCCGGAGAACGGAGTCTTGGTCATTTTGCCCATAGGGCATGGTTCGCATGTGTCAAATGATTCATAATCAAGAGACTCTAAAAGTCCATCAGCATGGAGCTTCTTCATGCGCTTGACACCAATGTGACCAAGGCGGCAGTGCCACAAGTATGTGGGACTATCGTTATCAACTTTACATCTTTTGGCATCCACACTATGAATATGTGTAATATTACGCTCGAGATTCATTAAGAATAAACCATTGACCATCGGAGCATGACCATAAAACATATCTCTCATATAAATAGAACAACCATTATTCTCGGATTTAAATGAGTAGCCATCTCGTATTAAACGAGATCCTGATACAATGTTCATGCTCAAACTTGGCACTAAATAACAATTATTAAGGTTCAAAACTAATCCCGTAGGTAAATGTAGAGGCAGCGTGCCGACGGCGATCACATCGACTCTGGAACCATTCCCGACGCACATCGTCACCTCGTCCTTCGCCAGTCTTCGTTTATTCCGCAGCTCCTGCTGTGAGTTACAAATATGAGCAACGGCACCGGTATCAAATACCCAGGAGTTACTACGAGTACTGGTAAGGTACACATCAATTATATGTATATCAAATATACCTTTGGTGTTGCCGGCCTTCTTATCCGCTAAGTATTTGGTGCAGTTCCGCTTCCAGTGACTCTTCCCCTTGCAATAAAAGCACTCAGTCTCAGGCTTGGGTCCATTCTTTGACTTCTTCCCGGTAACTGGCTTACCGGGCGCGGCAACATCCTTGCCGTCCTTCTTGAAGTTCTTCTTGCCCTTGCCCTTCTTGAACTTAGTGGTCTTATTGACCATCAACACTTGATGTTCTTTCTTGATTTCAGCCTCTGCTGACTTCAGCATTGAGAACACTTCAGGAATGGTCTTCACCATCCCCTGCATGTTGTAGTTCATCACAAAGCTCTTGTAGCTTGGTGGGAGCGACTGGAGGATTCTGTCAATGACCGCCTCATCTGGGAGGTTAATGTTCAACTGGGTCATACGGTTGTGCAACCCAGACATCTTGAGTATGTGCTCACTGACAGAACTGTTTTCCTCCATCTTACAACTGTAGAACTTGTCGGAGACATCATATCTCTCGACCCGGGCATGAGCTTGGAAAACTAGTTTCAGCTCTTCGAACATCTCATATGCTCCGTGATGCTCAAAATGCTTTTGGAGCCCCGGTTCTAAGCCGTAAAGTATGCCGCACTGAACGAGGGAGTAATCATCAGCACGAGACTGCCAAGCGTTCATAACGTCTTGGTTCTCTGGGACGGGAGCGTCACCTAGCGGTCCTTCTAGGACATATTGTTTCCTGGCAGCTATGAGGATGATCCTCAGGTTCCGGACCCAGTCCGTATAGTTGCTGTCATCATCTTTCAGCTTGGTTTTCTCTAGGAACGCGTTGAAGTTCATGTTGACATGAGCGTCGGCCATTTGATCTACAAGACATATTTGCAAAGGTTTTAGACTAAGTTCATGATAATTAAGTTCATCTAATCAAATTATTACAATGAACTCCCACTCAGATTAGACATCCCTCTAGTCATCTAAGTTTTACACGATCCGAGTCGACTAGCCCGTGTCCGATCATCACGTGAGACGGACTAGTCATCGTCGGTGAACATCTTCATGTTGATTGTATCTTCCATACAACTCGTGTTTGACCTTTCGGTCTTCGTGTTCCGAGGCCATGTCTGTACATGCTAGGCTCGTCAAGTTAACCCTAAGTGTTTTGCATGTGTAAAACTGTCTTACACCCGTTGTATGTGAACGTAAGGATCTATCACACCCGATCATCACGTGGTGCTTCGAAACGACGAACTGTAGCAACGGTGCACAGTTAGGGGAGAACACTTCTTGAAATTATTGTAAGGGATCATCTTATTTACTACCGTCGTCCTAAGTAAACAAGATGCATAAACATAATAAACATCACATGCAATTATATAGTTGTGACATGATATGGCCAATATCATATAGCTCCATTGATCTCCATCTTCGGGGCTCCATGATCATCTTGTCACCAGCTTGACACCATGATCTCCATCATCATGATCTCCATCATCGTGTCTTCATGAAGTTGTCACGCCAACGACTACTTCTACTTCTATGGCTAACGAGTTTAGCAATAAAGTAAAGTAGTTTACATGGCGTTCTTCAATGACACGCAGGTCATACAAAAAATAAAGACAACTCCTATGGCTCCTGCCGGTTGTCATACTCATCGACATGCAAGTCGTGAATCCTATTACAAGAACATGATCTCATACATCACAATTCATCATTCATCACAACTTCTGGCCATATCACATCACATGAACAATCGCTGCAAAAACAAGTTAGACGTCCTCTAATTGTTGTTGCATCTTTTACGTGGCTGCAATTGGGTTCTAGCAAGAACGTTTTCTTACCTACGAATAACCACAACGTGATTTTGTCAACTTCTATTTACCCTTCATAAGGGCCCTTTTCATCGAATCCGCTCCAACTAAAGTGGGAGAGACAGACACCTGCCAGCCACCTTATGCAACTAGTGCATGTCAATCGGTGGAACCGGTCTCACGTAAGCGTACGTGTAAGGTTGGTCCGGGCCGCTTCATCCCACAATACTGCTGAAGCAAGAAAAGACTAGTAGTGGCAAGCAAGTTGACAAGATCCACGCCCACAACAAATATGTGTTCTACTCGTGCATTAGAGAACTACGCATAGACCTAGCTCATGATGCCACTGTTGGGGAACGTTGCAGAAAATTAAAAATTTTCCTACGGTTTCACCAAGATCCATCTATGAGTTCATCTATGCAACGAGTCATGGGAGAGAGTTTGCATCTACATACCACTTGTAGATCGAGTGCGGAAGCGTTCAAGGGGATGGTGATGATGGAGTCGTACTCGCCGTGATTCAGATCACCGATGACCAAGTGCTGAACGGACAGCACCTCCGCGTTCAACACACGTACGGGACGGGAGACGTCTCCTCCTTCTTGATCCAGCAAGGGGGAAGGAGAGGTTGATGATGATCCAGCAGCACGACGGCGTGGTGGTGGATGCAGCAGAACTCCAGCAGGGCTTCGCCAAGTGACTACGGGAGGAGGACGAGGTGTAGCAGGGGGAGGAAGGCGCCAAGCACAAGGGTGCGGCTGCCCTCCCCCTTGACCTCCTTTATATAGGCCCCCAGGGGGGGCGCCGGCCCTGGGAGATTGAATCTCCCAAGGGGGCGGCGGCCAAGGGGGGAGGAGTGCCCCCCAAGGCATGTGGTGCGCCCCCCCACCCTAGGGTTTCAAGCCTAGGCGCAGGGGGTGGGCCTAGGGGGGCGCACCAACGCACTTTGGGCTGGCTCCCCTCCCACTTCAGCCCATGGGGCCCTCCGGGATGGGTGGCCCCACCCGGTGGACCCCCGGGACCCTTCTGGTGGTCCCGGTACATTACCGGGTGACCCCGAAACTTTCCCGATGGCCGAAATACCACTTCATATATATGATTCTTTACCTCCGGACTATTCCGAGACTCCTCGTGACGTCCGGGATCTCATCCGGGACTCCGAACAACATTCGGTATGCTGCATACTCATATTCATACAACCCTAGCGTCACCGAACCTTAAGTGTGTAGACCCTACGGGTTCGGGAGACACGCAGACATGACCGAGACGACTCTTGAGCAATAACCAACAGCGGGATCTGGATACCAATGTTGGCTCCCACATGCTCCTCAATGATTTCATCGGATGAACCACGATGTCGAGGATTAAACAACCCCGTATACAATTCCCTTTGTCAATCGGTACGTTACTTGCGCGAGACTCGATCGTCGGTATCCCAATACCTTGTTCAGTCTCGTTACCGGCAAGTCACTTTACTCGTACCGTAATGCATGATCCCGTGGCCAACCACTTGGTCACCTTGAGCTCATTATGATGATGCATTACCGAGTGGGCCCAGAGATACCTCTCCGTCATACGGAGTGACAAATCCCAGTCTCGATCCGTGTCAACCCAACAGACACTTTCGGAGATACCTGTAGTGCACCTTTATAGTCACCCAGTTACGTTGTGACGTTTGATACACCCAAAGCACTCCTACGGTATCCGGGAGTTACACGATCTCATGGTCGAAGGAAGAGATACTTGACATTGGAAAAGCTCAAACGAACTACACGATCTTTGTGCTATGCTTAGGATTGGGTCTTGTCCATCACATCATTCTCCTAATGATGTGATCCCGTTATCAACGACATCCAATGTCCATAGCCAGGAAACCATGACTATTTGTTGATCACAACGAGCTAGTCAACTAGAGGCTCACTAGGGACATATTGTGGTCTATGTGTTCACACGTGTATTACGATTTCCGGATAATACAGTTATAGCATGAATAAAAGACAATTATCATGAACAATGAAATATAATAATACTTTTATTATTGCCTCTAGGGCATATTTCCAACACACATGGGGGAAGAATTGGAAGTGTATCAACAAGGACCCAAATGTCCATATTGTCTTGCTTGATTGTAGGATCACCAAGATCCATGGTGACAAGCATACCCTCATCAAAACCATACATCTTGCAAAATGCTTCCCAATTATTGCAACCAAAATGGGTTACACTCTCAGAATTGTACAACTTTACTTCAAAATCCACACCATGATGCGTCCTTAGGTGAATTTTTTTGGTTTCCATACTTTTATGGTCTTCAAACCCATCCTCTCCAAGACATAGCGTCTTGCATAGCATGGGATAAGCTAGTCGAATTGGAAAAGATGAAAAACACATAAAATAGTTGAAGTCGTGCTTAATTACGAAAAAAAACTATTATCGTCGTTGCCTACCATTTCAATATCGAAGGTCTTCTCAAGCTTAATGCTGAAGCGCCGATCTTCGTCCATCTCAAGGAACCTGTCGCACATACCTCAGTTGTCGTGGCACCAGTCGCACTACCCCGGGCGGTTTTCGTTGTCCGAGTACGACATTTCCGGCCTATGTTCATAATTCAAATATTAAACTTGTACAATTAAATATATGTACTAAAAACCTAAATTACATCATTATTGTTAATCACGGGTTGACTAGCGGTGATGGTAGCTCCTCCTTTCATTCCCGAGTGCATTATTAATTACACCAAATTGTCTAGCACACGGGAATGAAGGAGAAGCTACCCCCACGACGGCATGGACGATGGAGGGGGCTCCTAGATTTCTGCATAGTGCTCTCCAATTTTAGCATTCAAAGTAGGAGTACTTTTCCAATACGAGCATTCAATAAGCAAAACCAAATCGTAAAATAAAGTAGTACTCAAATTAGCATGCATTCAATTATAAGCAAAAGTACATCATCTCTTGTGTTCGTACATCATTGAATATTATCACTAATACTCCTCGAATACTATCATACATATAGCATCGCTAATACAGCTAGAACCGTAGCGCCCGGTGGGTATCGTCGCGGGCGGTGGACACCCAAAGATAAGGAACCATCACAGGATCATAGATCCAGTGAGATCCCTGAAGAACCTGCCAGGTATTGTCGAACTTGCCCTCCAACGCAACCATGTAGCGACGGACGTGCTCGTCCTCCTCGCTGACATGGTGACGTACCACCTCCGTGGTGTCCGGAAGCCTCGGCACCGTCACTGGCCCACGCGACCGCCACCAAACAAGGATCGGGTCAACAACGGGCTGGCTCCTCACCAACCTACGCCCCCCGGAAGGTAGCACCTCCCAATACTAGCTCGGCGGAGCCCAGTCCCGGACATGGCCCTGATCAAGCTGGCCTCCACCGCCGAGTCGACGACGAGGATGCGGGATAGGCATCGTCGACGTCGATGCGGGAACTACTTCTATATATAGTAAAATAAATTAGTTTTATTAATTAAATCAACTAGTTCAACTATTAAGCACTTACTATAAATAAATAAAGTAGTACTTACTAAAAATAAACTACTTTTATAGTAAAATAAAGTAGTTTATTAAATCAACTAGTTCAACTATATAGTAAGCACTTACTATAAATAAAATAAAGTAGTACTTACTAAAAAAAACTAGTTTAACTAGTTCTATTATTTTCTAACTAATTATATTAAACACTTTCTTTTCTTATTTTCCTTTTTCCTCTCCTGCCTTTTCTTCTAAATATGAACATATACATAAATTGACAAAGAAAATTCTATGAACAAAAAAATTATTAAAATTCTATGAACAAAATTACAACGAAAAAAATCATAAAAATTCTATGAACAGAAAAAATCATAAAAAATTGACATATTCGATCTTTGCATATATATGAACATACAAACATGCATATTCTATAATAATATCACCAAAAAAATCTATTAACAGAAAAAATCTAACACAATATGAACAAATTACACAATATGAAATAAAATCTAACAAAAAAATCTATGAACAAAATCTAACTCAATTAACTACACATCTAAATTAACTACACATCTATAATTAAATTAGCAAAATTCATAAGCTCACGGGACGGGCGACGGTGAGGGGCGGCGCATGAGGGGCGGCGCGGCGACGGCGACGGCGACGGTGCGTGAGGGGCGGCGCGGGGACGGGTGATGGTGACTGAGGGAGTCCTGCACTAGGGGGTGTCCGGATAGCCGAACTATCACCATTGGCCGGACTCCTAGACTATGAAGATACAGGATTGAAGACTCCGTCCCGTGTCCGGATGGGACTTTCCTTGGCATGGAAGGCAAGCTTGGCGATACGGATATGTAGATCTCCTACCATTGTAACCGACTTTGTGTAACCCTGGCCCTCTCCGGTGTCTATATAAACCAGAGGGTTTTAGTCCGTAGGACGAACAACAATCATACCATAGGCCAGCTTCTAGGGTTTAGCCTCTCTGATCTCGTGGTAGATCTACTCTTGTACTACCCATATCATCAATATTAATCAAGCAGGAGTAGGGTTTTACCTCCACTGAGAGGGCCCGAACCTGGGTAAAAACACCGTGTCCCTTGTCTCCTGTTACCATCCGCCTAGAGACACAGTTCGGGGCCCCCTACCCGAGATCCGCCGGTTTTGACACCGACATTGGTGCTTTCATTGAGAGTTCCTCTGTGTCGTCACCTTTAGGCCCGATGGCTGCTTCGATCATCAACAGCGATGCGGTCCAGGGTGAGACTTTTCTCCCCGGACAGATCTTCGTATTCGGCGGCTTTGCGCTGCGGGCCAACTCGCTTGGCCATCTGGAGCAGATCGAAAGCTACGCCCCTGGCCATCAGGTTAGATTTGGAAGTTTGAACTATACGGCTGACGTCCGCGGAGACTTGATCTTCGACGGGTTCGAGCCACAGCCAACCGCGCCGCACTGTCACGATGGGCATGATCTAGCTCTGCTGCCGGACAGTGCCCTGGAGGCCGCACAAGTGTCCGCTCCGACCCTTAGCTCGGAGCCGACTGCACCGATCGAGGACGGGTGGCTGGACACCGCCTCGGGGGCTGCTACCTCTACGGCGATAGAGCCGAATACCAACCCTGTCCCTTGTGAAGCTCGTGACTCCAAGGTACCGGACTCCTCTCCGGACTCCGAACCTTCCGCGCCCCTGCCAATCGAATCTGATTGGGCGCCGATCATGGAGTTCACCGCTGCGGACATCTTTCAGCACTCGCCCTTTGGCGACATCCTGAATTCGCTAAAGTGTCTCTCTTTATCAGGAGAACCCTGGCTAAATTATGGTCAGGACGGTTGGGATGCAGACGACGAAGAAATTCAAAGCCCACCCACCACCCACTTCGTAGCCACTGTCGATGATTTAACTGACATGCTCGACTTTGACTCCGAAGACATCGACGGTATGGACGACGATGCCGGAGACGACCAAGAACCAGCGCCTACAGGGCACTGGAAGGCCACCTCAAATCACGACGTATATGTGGTGGATACACCTAAAGGAAGCGATAACGCGGAACAACGGGACGCTGCGAAGGATAAACCCCTCGAAAAGCAATCAAAACGGCGACGTAAGCACCGCTCAAGGTCCCGCCCCGACAAAGACAGCACCCATACAGACCCAGCCTTAGAGCAGGGCGAACCGGTGGTCGCCAAAGTTTCTGTCCTACACCGTACAAACCAACAAGCATTGTAAACATCCTAAAGGCAAACCTTGGCACATTATTTTTATAATACAATGAAATTGTATAAAGGGATAATTATTTTTGATGAAAAGTTTCTGTAATTAAGATTCACAAAGTTTCCGTGAGCATGAACAAAGTTCAAGGCTAGCTCCCACTTCAACAATGCTTATCTTTCTCACTTTCACTTTCCTTTTTGAAAAGTTTTGGGTCCCCCTCATTATTTTTTTTCTAAACTATATAAAAGCACTCAACAGAAATAAATGACTCTCTAAAACTTTTGGGTTGTCTCCCTGGCAGCGCTTTCTTTAAAGCCATTAATCTAGGCATTTAGTGCTCAAGTAATGGATCCACCCGGATCCCAAGGTATATCAAAGCCAATTTTAATTAATAATGATTTGTAATTTAGTAGTGAGCACAAAGTAACATATATAGAGCAATGACGAAGTCTAACTCTCTTCCTATGCATAGGCATGTCATAAAAGAACAATTCATGCACGCATAGTAAAGGCCAATGCATAGTATAAGCAGTTTCTTGCAATTTTATCATATTGGAAACGTAGAGAGGTGGAGCTATAGTTCCTCTCTCATAATAATTGCAAGTAGGAGCAAAAAGCACATGCATATTACATTCATCAAAATTATCATGTGCAACGGTAAAAGGCAACCCATCAATATAATCCTTAATAAGCACAAACTTCTCCGATATAGTGTAGTTTGGAGAATTCAAAAAGATAATAGGACTATCATGCGTGGGTGCAATAGCAACAATTTCATGTTTAACATAAGGAACTATAGCAAGTTCATCTCCATAGGCATAATTCATATTGGCATCTTGTCCACAAGCATAGCAAGCATCATCAAAAATGGATATTTCAAGAGAATCAATGGGATCATAACAATCATCATAGCAATCATTCTTCGGTAAGCACGAAGTGGAACTAAACAATGTATGAGTTGAAGAGTTACTCTCATTAGAAGGTGGGCATGGGTAGCTAATCCGCTCTTCCTCCTTTTGTTCTTAGCTCTCCTCATCATCTTTTTCATCCAATGAGCTCACAGTTTCTTCAATTTCTTCTTCCATAGCTTCCTGCAAAATATTAGTTTCTTCTTGCACAACGGAGACTTTCTCAATAAGGTGGGGAAGCGCTTGCTGAACTTCTCGAGGTGATCAACCAGTGTCAAACACCTTCTCAGCCACCACCTTGTCGGCAGCTGGGGCGACCAGGTCGGCGGCGACGGCGTCCTCCGGAATGTAGTCTGTAACCTCCAGGTAGAAGAGTCGCGGGCAGGAATGGCCGGGCGTGTAGGGCTCGTCGCAGTTGAAGCACAACCCTTGGCGGCTACGCTCGGGTAGCTTGGTTGAGGTGAGCCGGCGGAACGGGCGCGCCACGGTCGCGGCGAGGGGTGCCGTGGAAGCCTGCGCAGGCCGACCCTGCTCGGAATCCGGCCCGGGTAGCGACCCAGCGGTCCGGGACGGTGATGCCTGTTGGATGGCCACCACGCGGCGCTCGAACGCGCGGGCGTAGTACATGGCCGACTGGAGATCCTGGGGTCCCCGAAGTTCCACATCCACGCGGATGTGATCCGGAAGTCCACCGACGAAGAGGTCAGCCCGCTGCTGCGCCGTCACGCCCGACGCGTGGCACGCCAGGGCCTAGAAGCGGTTGGCGAAGTCTTGAACCGTGGAGGTGAAGGGAAGGCGACCGAGCTCCGCCAAGCGGCTTCCGCGGACCGGGGGCCCAAAGCGAAGGAGGTAGAGCTTGCGGAAGCGCTCCCAAGGGGGCATGCCGCCCTCGTCCTGCTCGAGGGCGTAATACCATGTCTGTGCCGCACCACGGAGGTGGTAGGAGGCGAGCCAGGTACGCTCTGATGCGAGGGTGCGCTGCCCGCGAAAGAACTGGTCGCACTGGTTGAGCCAGTTAAGGGGGTCCTCCGTGCCGTCATAGGTGGCGAAGTCGATTATGGCGAACCGCGGCGGTGTCTGCGTCGGAGCGCCGTGTCGAACTGGCTCGGAGGAGCGGAGCAGGGCGGCCGGTGGCGCCTGGTCGAAGTACTCCGGTTGGCGACCTGCGGTACCGGATGGCCCGTCAGACTGCGGGAGCGGGGTCGGGTGTTCGGAAGCTGCGGTGTAGACTGGCGATGGGAAGACCCAGCCGCCCACGCTGGTATTGGCGATGGAGAGGGCGGGAACCAGACCTGGTTGATGGGCAGGCCAGCCGAAGCGGCGGACGATAGTCCGGCGCTGGCAGAGGTGGCGCTTGGAGCTGCAGCGGCTGTTGCGTCTGCTGTGGGTAGCGGCCAGACGCGGCGGAAACCGGTGTAGAAGTCGGCGGCCACGGCGGCCAGAGCTGGCCTGCGGCTGGGGACTGCCGGAGGTGCAGCAGCGGCGGAGGCCCGCTGGTGTAGCCCGCCTGGAACGGCAGCAGGGGCGGTCCGCTCGGGCCAGACGCGGCCTGGAGTGGCCAGTGCGTCGCCGGGTGGCTGTAGGCAGGGAGCGCAGCCGGCGGGGTGGTGTACGGGCTGGCCAGGTACAGGGATATGCCCTGGACGGCCGTCACGAGGTCCCGCATGATGCTTGTCATCTCCTCCTGCGTGAATACTGAGGTTGTCGGCGGTGGCGCGGGGAAGACGGGAGCCGGCGGCGTTGGGGCCGGCGGCACTGGGGCCCCCGCTGTGGCGCTCGGCCCCGACAGCGTCGGAGCTCTGTTGGTGGTCATCAGGGGGGGGGGCGGACAGCGAGGCGGTGGTGCCAGAGGGCAGCGGCGGCGTGGGTGATGAAGAAGACATGGTCGAACCCGAGTCTCTGGATACCAAATTGGTAGAACCAGGGGTCCTACCGGACCTGCTCCGGAGGTTGTAGGGGAAGGATGGAGCGGGGCGTGGCGATGAGCGGGCGCGCCGGTGGCTGGGCGCCATCGCGTCGGAGGAAGATGGCGGCGGCGGCGGCTAGGGTTAGAGGCGGCTAGGGTTCCGGCTCCTCTGGGAGCCGGGCAATAGGAATAATAATATTCTTATTACTTAATCTCAAAAAGAGTCTTACAACATATATTTATAACCTAGATAACTTGCATACGAATTAACCTAAGATAACTTGTGGGCTAAGATTTTCCGGTGGGCCTTTTACAGCCGTAGGCTAAACCGGTCATAACAACGGTCCAGTAATATGATAGGTGTTTAGTCATCTCGCTCTATTGTCGCCGGTTGTGGCATATTATATTTCTTTATTTCAGCTCTGTGCGAGCATGTAGTGAATAAGAGACTATTCGGTTATTTTGCTTAATAAAGGGGCTACATGCATCGCTCTGATACAGATGCCGGGGGTAATCCTCCTTTTTTTTTGGAAAAAGAAGTCATGGCTGTGTTTTCCATATCTACCACATACATTCCGTATCACACTCAGAGTAAGGATCATCATTGACTAGATTATTTCCAAGGAGAGTCAGGTCAATCATATGCAAGGTGTGTATGTGACCGCTAGCTGGCTCGACTTGGTCTTTCAGCTCATCTAATGTAGCTTGTAAACGGAGTAGCATGCATGAGCTAGCACTCAGGACATGTGGCTTTATAGTTCTAATTGAATCCTTGTCGGCATTCTCACATACTTTGCATAGCTGTTTCATGCTTAAGTAACTGAATGCCAACAAGCGCCCGGCCGGTAATATATATCCCATAAGCCCCGAGCGTGTCATCAACTGCCAACATTTATCTTCTTGTGCCAGCCTATGTAACCAAATTGATCATCTAACCGCTAGGTAACCAACATGAGTTGTCCAAGCTGATCAACGCGGGGGCTTGATTTGACTTTTGACTTGAGTATGTGTTTGTCCACTACGTGTGGTACGCAAGTAGTATTTACATAGGCTGCTCTAGGCTCTAGCCCTGTGCAACTTGAAGCCTATACGTGACCAAATACGACGTGTTGAAGGAGTCGCGGCACGTTAAACGGCAAGTAGTACACAATACGATACTAATGATGCGATAGTGGATGACCACTCTATCATATATATAACTACTTCTGTACGTCATTAAAATGACTCATTTGTTAGCAAGTTGCAGGGATACTAATTATCCTGAGCTGTTTCCTCATATATAGTTGGTCTTAAGGATAACTAAAAGGACTCTATTGGTATACACCCGTAGTATAAAAATACTCTCCTTGATGGATTCAAATCGATTATAGAGGCAAGGTCAGCGGTCATCTTATTTCTGGATTTGCTGTTGTGTGATCAATAAACATACGATCATTAACTAATTTGGAAGTACTGTTCATTATTGGATTAGCTTCTGATTCAACAGTTTTCCTTCTTCCATGTATATATAGATGTACCTAGCTTTCCCTGATCTGCACAAGTAAAGCCAAGCTACTTAGCCATCTAGCATCCTCACGTTCTTCGTAAGGTGGTCATCTCAGCTCAAGGACAGTATAGATCTACATAGGTACGTTTAATTTTTTTTCCTTCTTGTTATTTTGTTCTTTAATGAATGCTTGCATGCTTAACTACTGCAGTTTGATTTCTTGAAATTAAATTATATATATTTCAAAGGTTTGTGCCATTATTAGGAAACTGAATAAATGGCAGCGTCATCATCCCCGGTCTCTGCACGCCGTACCCAGGTTTGTGTAACATAAGTTATGTTGCATCATTCTACCGTACTTCCAAGTTAATAAGGCATACGCCTGTTGTATTTTCTCAACCTACAACGCAAGAGTATAGTACAACCGTACAAGTTATCTCTAGTGCAACCCCAACTTTGAGGATGCTCAGTATGAATCTTGCTAGAGTAAGAATGGAACCACAAATTCACATGGAAAATTAAACTTCCCATTGAAGTTATATCTGTAGTGCACCCACAAAAAAAGATGTTATACCTATAGTTTAACGCAAAAAAAGTTATATCTTTACTAATTGTAACTGAGATATTGCCGTTGCTGGACACACGAGGCAGCCTAGTCATAGGGAAAAAAAAGGAAGATCATTAAATGAAGAACAAATTCAGTACATGACCCAAATCTGGAATTCGTCAGTAGTCGGAAATATCTTGGGAAGCATGGATTTATAGTGAAAATGCAAATCCAAAAGTTTTATATTCTTAAGATGAAACTGTTTCTTTTATATTTCTCATACCTTTAGTAACTTTTTTGGATCACTCGTATTTTTTAAATTTCCTGTTATGTTTTCTCGCAAATGCAGAATTTACAACGCTTTCCAGTTTATATTTTGCCCGCTACATTTTTAGCGTTTTCCAAAGTTTCTCATTATTCCTCACCAAACTTTAATTCTATTTTCCAAAAAAATCATTGACTGAGCTATCACGTGTCAGCAAAAGTTTAGTCATGTCACCACAAAAACCTTTTCGATAGGGCAAATGAGTGAGTGTAAATAGTTTGACTCAAAATATTGGTTATATATTTAGGATATGTTGAGTGATAGAAACACATATTTTCCCTTTTTTCTAACAAGCATGAACTGATCATCATGTAAAATATCATAAGACATACAGATATATAAGATGCATGCAATGCAGGATGTTATAGGGGTGCACATGACCTTCAACCTCAAGCATGGTGATTACGCTCAATTCATCCGCGACTTTTGTGGTGTGCTAGTTAAGCATGAGACTCCCGAAATGGTCGCCGGGCATCTTGTGCTCGCCAAGCAAAATCATCCTGCAGCGCCAAAGAGGTGGATGTACATCAAACTGAAGGGCAAAAAAAATGAGTCCGTCACCCTTGCCATTCGGGATGACAATCTGTACCTTATTGGCTTCCAGGGTAAAAATGAAAGGTGGTATGAGTTTGGAATATCAACAGACGTAACTGCGTCGATATTGAATACAAACACTCCCACCACCTTTTTAGGGTGCGATGTTACGTATAAGGAGTTGCTAGAAGTTCACCAGCGCCAACAAGTCAGGACAGAAATGGGGACACTAGAACTTGGCAGGAGATCTGCGATAGAAGCAGTACGTGTTCTGTCAAGGTACGAGCAAGTGGATAATGTGGCGGTTGACAGAGTCACCAGGCGGGCATTGGTGCGCCTAATTCACATGTTCTGTGAGGCCACGAGGATGATTCCATTCTTCAACACCGTGGTGGATAGTTGGGACAACACCACAGGCGGTCATCGTATCAGAGAGGATCAGGTAATATACCTCTGGCACTGGGGGAGAATGTTGGCCGCGCTGCGGGAGTGGAAAGAAAAAAATTATGGAAGTTGGGGGGAAGCTGCATTTACTGCACAGCTGGCGAAGCAAACCAATGTCAAATCCGCAGGAGAGGCACTTGACGTAGTTCAACTGCTTCTCAGAAAAGCTGGACAAAACAACAGATCGCCACACACCAAGGTCCAAGAAACAGAAGACAATAATGGCGGCAACGATCAGACTGGCGGCAAGGAGCAGGCTGGCGATGGCGAAAATATGAATAGCAGCCACGAGCAGGCTGGGGACAGCCACGAGCAGACTGGTGACGGCCACAGGCAGACTGGCGATAGCAACAACGAGAAGCACAAGTCGGCAGCTGGCTACGATGACAACATCAACCAGCTACATCCAGCGTCAACCGGCTTTGGCAGGCCCCTTGTGCAGGTGTTTGGCGTGCGAGCCGACTTCCATGTAGTTGGCAGCATAGCCGTCTTCGACGGCAAACGCGGCCAGATCATCTACAAGTGCCCAGCTCCCATCGCCGACTATCCATCCACATCTGAGGTACAAGTTAAAATGGATAATATTTTGAATAGATCACGCACACGGAGGGGCCATGAGAATGCTGGTTTTTTTTTTACCTTAGATCATCTGAGATATCAGTAGAAATGAAGCCTGAACTGGAGCTTCATTCAATATGTTTTGCTATATGTGATTTTCTCAACTCTTTTCAGCAAAACCCCAACTTCTAGTACATCTGTAAGTAGTCACTAGTCAGTACTGATGTATATATTGCTATTTCACAGAATACGATCGATTTGCCACTCACTGGACCATATAGAGCCATCTCAGCTGACGGGAGCTTTGTAATTCAAGTCCAAGGCTCTGAACGGTCTAAGAATGTTGGGGGTGACATGTTGTGGGATTGTTACTCCGACCAAGCTGTGTATGACAAAGTCTTGACCCACAATATCGGCTCCATCGCGGATGTAACATATGCAGTGCTGAGCAACGCCGTGGAGACCTCCGTGCAGGTCCAGCTGAAGCTGAATGGTGACAAAGCTGGTGCCACCGCCCGCGTGCACGGTGAAATCACGGCGAAGTACCAGCACTACAACGACCACAGCATAGTGCTCTTCAGCTGTACAAAAGAGAAGGAAATGGAACTGGAGATCTCCATGTACGATGGCATCATTAGTATTCCAATTCCACTTCAGCGGTCGGTCATTGCGGTGCCTGTCAGCTCATCGCTTCAGATAAAGGTGAAGATCCATGTCACATGTCTACCCAAGCATGAGGGCGTCGTCTCCTTCGACGACGACCTCATCTTCCCCCACACAGATCAGCAAACGGGAAAACTTCTGGGGGGAGATGTGGCGGTTCATGTGACGATCAGACCACCCACTTCGGCCGACACCTGCGCCTTCCCAAAACCAAGTAATAGAGCACTGTCGCTTGCGCTGGCTACTACTCCAGTTCCAAGGTGAGTCCACCCTCCCGTATCAAATTCAGTACGTGATTCACATTTACGCATTTCACTGTTTCATACTCTTTGCGAGAGAGGATTGATCGATATGGCGAACCTAGCTTAGTCATCGTATTTACTGGGTTTCTCGATCGAGAATGGTTTTGGGTGGGGCATATTATTGTACCCACTCCATTTCATAGGTACTATAATTAGTTAAGATAAAGATTTTGACCAATGGTTAGTTGACTAGCTAGTATTTACTGCCTCCGTCTCAAAATATAACATGTTTTCGTAGGCTAAAATAGCATACCGACTTTGAGACGGAGGCAGTACTTTCTAATAAGAAACCAGTGACAATCTCCTTTTTTTTTCCAATAGGAGTGATATAACTTTTAGATGTCTTTTCCTCGTAGTGATGTTGCAACATTCTGATACTCAGCTTATATTTTTGTTCCCATAGTGTTGTTAATTCTGATACTCCACCGTGCACCATCCTATTTTCGATCTAGCTTATATATATAGAAATAAATGAGCTGGCAACAAATTACACCATGTAAAATAGTGGGGGAAATTTGACTGGAGTTGCAGGAAAAACCAGGCAACTTTTTGTGTATGTAATTAGTCCGTAATGTAATACTCCCTCCGTCCCAAATTAGTTGACTTAGATTTGTCTAGATCTAACACTAAAACCTGTCTAGGACAACTAATTCGGGATGGAGGTAATACTAGCATTCTTAATTCAATGCCACCTTATCTTTCATGACTAATGGATCCATTGCACATTGTAGGAAGGAAACTACTGCAGGAAAGAGTTTGATGCGTTGGGTTCTAAAATTTAAGAGGTTGATGCCCCCCGCTCTGAAAAGGTTTACTTTTGAAGCAATTGGTTCCAAATAGGGTGAATGTAACGAATTTGATTCCAAAAAGGAGTTTGAGGCCACGTCTGAAATCAAAGGCAGTTCTGTAGGGACAGCGAGCCAGCGGCAACTGGACCAAACAGTTTAGATGTCCATGCATGATATACCATCACCGAGCGGAACACGTGGAATGATATTACTTTTGATTATCCTTTCCTACCGATCGTTATGAGCGGTTTCTTTTTAGCTATCTTAAACCAGCTAAAAAAAATGTCCTTTCCTCTCTTCCTTTCTAACGTTTGCTCCAAGTGATTATTGCTTGTTTTCGGATTTTGATACTAGTAAGTTCCCCACAAAAAAATTATTACTGGTAAGTTCTTTGAATATTGTTCTCGTAGTATATATAGTAATATAATGTGTTTGGTTGGTTGGTCTAGGCCATTGCCATGTTAAGTAGGACCTTTTCTTGGAGATTCCATGTTAAGTAAAACTATGTTATCAATTTTGTGGAAATTTCACTACTAGTATGATTTCCTTAAGTCAACAAGAACAAAGCACGTAAGAAATCTGGAGAAAACACAATGTTTCATGCCATGCATGTCAGGGCGCATGACACTTCTCCATTTCAGTGTATAAGGCATGCAAGTGTTCTAAGTCCAACTTTAACTACCAATGTGAGAACCAATCTATGCTTGGATGGTTAGAAGGGCGGTTATACCCTCAAGTCCACTGGTGATCAAACGCCAGATACGCTTTGTGCCATGCCAGATAATCTTTCAGTGGGAGACGACGCTGTGTGTTGGTGAGCCCATCTACGCTCCATTCGGTGTTTCTTCAAAACAAATTGTGCTCGAAAAAGTATATACCAAAATCTACATTCAAATGAAGTTTCCAGTGCTATAACAATTGTGCTACTGGGGGATAGCAAACTGTCAATGGAGAGTACCAATTGTAAAATTCCTCGTGCTCTACAGACGTGAAATGGGGTAATGTGTTGCTCTTTACTTCTTTATCAACAAAACCGACAAACCATACAATAAAAAGGAATAGAAAAGGTGATAGAGGATCACCGTATAGAAGTCCTCGAGAAAGAGAGAATGAATCTAGAAATGTTTTATTGAATATGACCGAATATCTCACTGGGGTCACATACTCAAGTAATATTTTCAAGATATAGATCAACAGAAGTCAAGAAGTAGAGTTTTTACTCACCTCGAGGGCCTGAACAGGGGAAAATCATGTCACATTGTTGGTGAGATCTGTGTGCCGCACCACTTCCACGATTTTGATAACATATACCCTTTTACACATGGTTCACGAATTTCATGCATCGATATGAATAGTTCACATATTTGGCCTAATTGAAAGTAAATATAAATATCAGAATACTTACATGTATATCTTATACACCCAAATGGAGGGAGCGGTATTATATTATACAAAAAGGGATATTTGCTTTCTTGTGAGCCACGGTTGTCTAAGGAAACCGGCATGGTTTATTTCTGGTTGACTAGTTGCCTAGCTTTTATTTTTTCAGAGTAAACGCAAAAGCTTGTGTCTCGATGCATTCATAGAACAAGAATCTTATGTATTTTTTTTCTTGCCCCTTGCGTGCTGCCAAAAGTCTTTGTTCGTTCCACCGTCCCTAGACATAGCCTCAGCTTCCTGGGTGTCTTCTGGTCCAAGAAAAATCATCAAAAAGTTTCGTTCCGTTTGGAGTCTGTTTGGTATTGATTTTCTGTAGAAGGAAAAAACAAGGAAAAAACAGCAACTGCCACTTGGCACTGGTTTAAGAAGTTAGTTCCAAAAAATGATATAAAATAGTACCATAATGCATATAAAACATCCAAGATGGATAATATAATAGCATGAAACAATAAAAAATAATAGATACGTTGGAGACGTATCATATAACTATATGATGTCTTTACTAAATAGGTCGGCATGCCATAATTCACATACATGTTGTCTATGTAAACCTGATGGCATGATATAATTCATATATATGATTTATATACTGAAGAAACTAAGCAGATGGCATTGGATATTGTGTATATGATGTCTAAACTAAGGAGTGCAAGACACCATATGCATGATATGAGTAATATAACCCTGTCAAGTTAGAGCATACACCTTAGGAGGAAAATATGCTTGTCATTTGTCTCTGAATCCTCCTTTGAGGAGCTATCATAACCAGCAAGATATCAACTTCAGCAGGTAGCATTGTCTATTTTGAAGACCTTGTTTTAACTCCAGATTTTTCCATCACCAATTCAAAAGGCTGATGCACAGAAAGATAGTTGAATATACAAACATTGTCGACAAATTGAATATGTAAGGAAAAAAGAAGGAGGGCATCATATAAATCACATATATGATTACTAGCTAAATAACATGGCTTTGCATAATTCACATATATGATGCCCCTAACTAAACAAGATGGCATTGCATAACTCACATATATGATATAGAAACTAAATATATGGGATTCACAGAAGGCATGTCTAAACTAAACGGATGACATAGCAATGCAAGACAACATACACATGATATGAAAATCAAATAAAACTGACCAATGTAGCACAAAATTTACACAAGGTTTGTGTTTTTCTTATAATATACATTAATAAAAATATAGTACAGTTTCAGAAAAAAAAGTTTCCATTTAAGAAAGTAATGAAATTATCTAAGACATAGTAAAGAAATGTATTAGTCTCATTGGACCCTTTGAGAAGACGAAAATTATTCTACGACATTGTTCATACGATAGCCGGAAAAGTATGTTCTCTCGCCGGCTATTCAAAAAAAGAAATACTTACTTATTCATAAACTTCCTTTTATCGAGCATAATAGCTTTTATACGCTTGTACAGAGGAGTATAAAACAATGTATATATATAGGTGTTTAGTATCCTAAAAAAAACATTAACATCCAAAGCACCGTAAGCTTGCTTTCTCTCCCGCTGACAGACAAAGAAAAGGTTTTTTTAGACTTTTCTATGGTAGGCCTACGCTAGTGGAATATCTTTTTTGTTTGTATTCTAGGTTAGCTTTCTCTATTCTTTGCTTAAGCTATCGTGTCGTGTAGATGGATGGCATCTCCCTATTCCCACATCCCCGGATATGATTAATGCATGGAAGTTAAGGAATTAGGTCATTCTTCAGCCCAAGATGCAAGCATTTGGACTCCATCCTAATATGGCAGTTGAACTCTTATAATAGGCTTGGCTCTGGAACATGGGCTTATCTTGGGCAAAAAACGCAAATAAAGAAGAGCTATCATAACCAGCAAGATTTCTGCTTCAGCAGGTAGCATTGTCTATTTTGAAGACCTTGTTTTAACTCTAGATTTTTCCATCACCATAAGGCTGATGCACAGAAAGATAATTGAATATACAAACATTGTCGACAAATGGAATATGTAATGAAAAAAGAAGGAGGGAATTATATAAATGACATATACGATTACTAGCTAAATAACATGGCTTTGCATAATTCACATATATGATGCCCCTAACTAAACAAGATGGCATTGCATAACTGACATATATGATATAGAAACTAAATATATGGGATTCACACAAAGCATGTCTAAACTAAACGGATGACATAACAATGCAAGGCAACATACACATGATATGAAAATCAAATAAAAAATGACCAATGTAGCACAAAATTTACACAAGGTTTGTGTTTTTTATAATATACATTAATAAAAATATAGTACAGTTTCAGAAAAAAAAGTTTCCATTTAAGAAAGTAAAGAAATTTTCTAAGACATAGTAAAGAAATGTATTAGTCTCATTGGTACTACCCTTTGAGAAGACGAAAATTATTCTAAAAAACAATGGATTTTTTTCTCAAACAATATACACAAAATTTTAGTTTTTAAAAAATATGCAAGAATAAACATATGATAGTGGAATTTTGGCAAAAAATAGTTTCCTTGAATGATTGAATTAGTGGCATTTATATCACTCTTAAAAAGAGAAGAAAATAAAGTAAAACTAAAACAAAATTTTAAATAACAAACTTTCATACGGAAAAATGAATTAGTAGCATTGGTATTTGGTATTACCTTTTAGGAATAAATAAAATGAAAGAAAAACTTGCACACAACTTTCCACTAAAACTGCCCTTTTTTAGTATGCAATGATTAATAACATAATGGTGCAATTTTCACACTATACTATTTTGTGTATATACTAAACTAAGTGGATGCCATATTATAAAATTTGTGCACAATTCGCAAAGAATGTTTTCTTATTATATGCAAGAATGAGTGTATAACAACAGAATTTCTTAAAAAGGAGGTTTCCTTAGAAGGAATGTCTTAGTTGGATTGATATTACCCTTAAATAAGAAGAAAAATGAAACAAAAACATTAATAATAAAGTTTCCTAAGAAAGTATAAATTAGCGACATAGTATTACATTTAAGAACATGGAAATAAAATAAAAATCAAACGAGGAAATTAGCACACCATTTACACAAGAATTGCGGTTTTTATTCATAATATGCAAGAATAAAATATAGTAGAGTTTTAGAAAAAGTAAGTATCCCAAGAAGGCATGAATTATTAGCATTGATGAGTTTCTTTAAATAACAAATAAAATCAAATAAAACAAAATAATGAAGTTACCTAATGAAGAACAAATTAGTGGCATTGGTATTGCTCTTAAAGAAAATCAAATGGAAATGGAATGACAAAATTTGCACACAATTACACATAAATTGTGTTTTTTATGATATGCAAGAATAAACATATAATGGTGGAATATTCAGAAAAACAATTTTCTTAAGAAGGAATGAATTGGTATTACCGTTATAGACGAAAGAAAGTGAAAAAGAAACTAGAACAAATATCGAAAGAAATGAATTAGTTGCACCAGTATTGCCCTTTAAGAAGAAGAAAAAGAAAAAAGAAATAATGAAAATTTTGCACACAATTTACACATAAATTGCGTTTTTTTATAATTCTGCCAAAAAAGAATATTATAGTGGATTTTCGGAAAAAGAATATTTCCTAAGAAGAAATGAGTTAGTGGCATTGGTATTACACTTAAAAAAATAAAAGAAAAAACAATAAAACAAGCACAAAATAATGAAATTTAACTTTAGAATGAATTAGTTGCATTGGTATTACACTTTAGGAAGAAAGAAAGCTGACCGAAATTAAACATGATTTTCAAATCAAAACAATGGAACTTTCTATGAAAAATCAATTAGTGGCATTGAGAAAACAAAAAATATTCTAAAACAAACACTGATTTTTTTCAAACAATATACACAAAATATGCAAGAATAAACATATGATCGTGGAATTTTTACAAAAAATAAATTTCCGATGAAGGATTTAATTAGTGGCATTTGTATTACTCCTAAAAAGGGAAGAAAATAAAGTAAAGCTAGAATTTTTTTAAATAATAATGTTTGATAAGGAAAAACTTGCACATAACTTTCCACTAAAATTGCACCTTCTAAATATGCAACGATTAATAACATAATAGTGCAATTTTGGCACTATAATGTTTTTGTGTATATACTGACCTAAGTGAAACCCATATTAGAAAATTTGCGCACAATTCTCAAAGAAATTGATTTTTTATATAACGTGCGAGAATAAGCATATAAATTTATTTAAAAGGGAGTTTCTTAGAAGGAATGAATTAGTTGCATTGATATTACCCTTAAATAAGAAGAAACATGAAACAAAAACATAAATAATGAAGTTTTCTAAGAAAGAATGAATTAGTGACATTAGTATTAACCTTTGGGAAAATGAAGATAAAATAAAAAAATAATGACAAAAATAGCATGCAATTTACACAAAATTGTTGTATTTTTTAAATATGCAAGAATAAAAATATAGTGGACTTTCATAAAAAAGTAAGTTTCCCAAGTGGGCATTGACAAATGAAATAAAATGAAATGAAATAATATGTGGAATAAAATGGTGGAATTCCATTTTTTATAATATGCAAGAATAAGCATATAATGGTGGAATTTTTGGGAAAATATGTTTTTTAAGAAAGAATAAATTAGTGACATTGATATTACCATTAGAGAAGAAAGACAGTGAAACAAAAACTAAAACAAATACCAAAAAATGAAAATGAACTAATAAAGAAAAATAAGAAATAAAAGCAAAAGCAGATAAAACGATTATAATAAAAAGGGAAAGTAAAAAAAGCAACTAATAATATTGAATAAAAGAAAAAGTATAAAAAGAGAAAAACAGAAAACACAAAGGGAGAAAGGGAGAAAGGGGAAGGTTGGGTTGCACCTCGTAATGGGCCTCGGCCTGTTACGAAATCAACTGGCGCAAATATGTGGTCAATCGATTTAACACAGCCCAAACACCTAAGAGAAAAAAATAACATCATGAATCGCAAAGCAAGAACAACGGCACACAAAATTGACTGGCCCAAAATAAAATTTCAAGCGTCTTACATGCAGCTAAATTGTTTAACTTTTTGTAGGACCAAAATTTTGCAATATAGTTTGGTCATATGGATCGACCTATGCAAATGCAAATAATAGTAAGAGTGGCATGTTGCGTCCTTATCTTGACAAGGAAGATAAGCAAGGAAGTACCATGAAGCTTCTTCCTTGCTGACTAACCATTTGAATCTTTGGACTAATTATTGATTTATTTGATGATGCGGACGATAGATGACCAGCCAATCGATGTGGCAGGAACTCCACCAATAAGACGTGGACGCGGAAAAGGACACCCCTTCTGATTATATTTTTATTACTAGTAAGATGCCCGTGCTACGCTACGGATCAAATAAGATTAGGTGGATTTAAGTTATAGTCAGGAAGCAGTATGTTGTTATAGACAATAACAAATGTATCGAGACATTGACAAAGCGATGTTAGACTAACAACGTATTGAGACATTGACTGAAGCGATGTTATATTGTTGACGTGTACTCCCTCTGTTCCTAAATACAACTCTTTTTGGAAATTTCAATATGAACTATATACGGATGTGCATAGACATATTTTAAAATGTAGATTCACTCATTTTGCTCCGTATGTAGTCTATATTGGAATCTCTTAAAGAACTTATATTTAGGAACGGAAGTACATATCAAGCATGATCAAACATATGGTTTCCAATCAATAAACCCTTTGATCGAAGCCAAACATTTCCTTCTCCGTCTTCGCCTAGCGAGAAGATTTGTTGTTTTCCCTACTCACCTTTCGCATTGCTCACTCTATCCTGTATCAAGAAAAACCAACCCACACGCATGTGGCAACTTGCGACGGTTACTAACTTCATATTTAGGCCCTGTCCAATGGGTTAAACCTGCCACCTACCAATGTCATGCATATGTCATATATGATGCAGCATGCCGACCATCACCAAAAGGAGAAAATCAGTTATTTGCCACTTTGAATATCTGGCTTCGCAAAAATGCCACCATCAAGACGAGCTCCCCAAAATTGCCACCCAGACCGTGGACACTTTGATTACCATGCCATTATCCCTCTTTTACTAATTTTTATTTTCATTTTCCTTTTAGAAGCAACGAACAGGACTGTAGCGCCCCTGAAGCTAGCTGATTATGTATCGGGTTGGACCTAACAGGAACAGAGCGCTACCCTGCTCACGCCGCTAGCCTGGTCGCCGTCGCTCACCACTCACGCCGTGCGCCGTCGTCGCTGGCCCCACCCGCCCACTTGCTGGTCCGCCGTCGCCCACTCATTAAGACCAGAATCAGTATGAGCTATTGGGAAGACTACGTTCCTTCTGAATCAAAACGTTCATGCTGCTGAATCTGAAGGAGCTAAGGATACATAGTTGAGTGTTGAAACCTTGTGGTGGATTCTGAACTTGCGAAACAACTCTGGCCTGAGCAACAGAAAATTATTCATGAACATACAGATTTCTTGATCAGTAGTCCTCACTGAAGCCTGCTCAGGATTTATTTTAGCAACAGAAAATTGTTCATGAACATACGGCCAATTCTAGATCAATAGTCTTAACTGAAGCGGCTCCAGGACTTATTTCTCTGCAGAGACATATACTGAGAGAAATTAGTGTGATCTCTTTGAAACAAACGAACACAAGAATAGACGCAGTGGCCTCATCTTGCTCGTCAGTGACCCCTCTGCGAAGCTGCCTTCTATATTCTGAAATCCGCAGGAAAAATCAAAATCAGAGACATGTTAGAACGAGATTACCTCGCGAAATATGCACCTAATCGACGGCAGCTAAGATGGCACCGATAGAGAAAGGGACCTCATTCCCTTTATTAGCAATTTCAGGTCTAGCTCTTCACTTAGCCAAGGCGCGTCTCGTCTTCTCTTTCAGTACCATCCTCATTATCTACTCCTTCTCTTTCATTATCCTAATGTCTGCTTCTTCTTCTCTTCCATTATCCTCATGTTTTATTTCCTGTCCTTCAAGTTCAGAGTTCAGACATCCTCTTGATAACTGAATCATCTTTTTCTTCTTTTTTCATCCTACAGAATTACTGTTCCTGTTAGTACTTGCAGGTTTCAGAACTTGCACGAATCTATACCACAGTCCGCACTCAGGAAACCTTTAAATTTTTACATGCTGCCATAATAAAGGGCTTTTTACTAAATGCACAGCTATGGAAAGATCCATTTTCACTTGGTCAGGTAATATCAGAAGAAAAGTCAGCAGCTTAGGAAAATAAATCAAAAGTGTGTGCATTTGCTGGTATATATGCTTGAACAAAATATCATATTGATTACAAGAACAATGTAGGCTAAAATCACCCCAGCTAAATTCACCCCGACGACAACATCCTACAGACCTGAGATTTCGAGACTGGGGCTTCAGTATGCAGCACGGTAGGGAAAGACAGACACCTACCCTCAGTGCACCGTAGGCATCGGACGGGCAGGTCGCCACTGGCAGATATCCTCGGTGGCCTACTCATGGAGGAAAAGCCCGTGCTAACCTCCATTGCTGGCAGCACAAAAAAGGGACGTCGTTGGAGCTTGGAGGTTGAGAACCAGAGACAGCAAGGGATGAAGGGAATCAACGCCATCAGAGAAAACAAAGTAACTTACAGCCTAGCTCATCTTCCTTCTTCACTGAAGCACGCCGATCCTGTGCACCCGCCGGTGAGAGGAAGAGTCGTCGTCCACGAGACGATGGTCATGAGGAGCACTATCGCCAATCCATGGCTTTGTGAGCCGCATATAAGTCCCGAAGCAAAAGACGGAACCAGGGGCGGGTTCGGTGCATCAGCCGGGGGTACCCCGTGCTCCCCTTCCTTGAAGCTGCCACCAGCACCAGCCTACGCCGGAGTGAAGGAGCAGCTCCAACAACTTCGCCCAATACAGTCCGCAGCAGCCGGTCGTCCGTGGTGACCGGATCTGGGAATCCCTCTCCACAAATCCCAACTCCTGTACTGTACACCCCTTCACCGATCAAACCTCTCCGGATGCCTGGATCAGAGAGAGACCAACCTCCCTAGCGCCGCAGCGCCATCACAGGGAGCACCGCCACGACGGGAAAGGAGCCGGAGGAACCTCATTCCACTACGTCGAAGTCGCCCCGCCTGCCCGCCAACGCCAGAATTATGTCCTAAAACACCATTATCTACAACCGCGACGCGGCCGTCCGCAGGCTCGCCCACCTCCCAGAGCCCGACGGCGGCCCGCCGGAAAGACCCCTCTCGCGTCGCCTGTCCTTTTTTCACTGTATAATCGGGAGAGACCGAGAGATTTCCACCCTGTAGTGACGTTGATGTTTAGTTTAGGAGCGTACTCCTCCGTACTCGAAGCTTCCGTTTCTTCCGCGACCGCGAGAGAAGTAGAAACAGTTAGTCCGTCCGACATGCGGGGGCTCGGGGACAACTCTTCTGGATCTCAGCCTTACGTTTTGAATCGGACGACAGAGATGCCACAAAGGCAGGCACACCATCACCACGAACTCGCTTTTTTATAGGAGTAGATTACAAGGAAGGAAGTGTGTACAATGGGAAGGAGGTTCATATGCAGCCTTCATGGCTGGCTTGATAAATAACAAAGAAATACAGATACAGATACGGAATGAGCAAACGTTTTCAAAATAAACATGCTGATATGGAGCATTTGAGAAGCATACAACACTTCCAGTGGTGAAGGCTGTAAACGCCGTGGAGTGTCTGGATAAGTCGCTCACTCTCCCCATAATCAGACACTTGTTGCAAAGGCCATTGCTGCTTCTCGGTTATCCCAGCATGTGAAAGCATAGCCCAGAGATGTGTCACAAACTCTCCTCCTTCGGCGAGGCAGTCCGCATGAGGTTTTGCAAAAACCTCATGATCTGCATCCTGTATGGCGACGCTGAGAACTAATTTTACCGAGATATTTTCTAGAATCCTCCAACGAGCCATATTACCTCCTATAGCAGGTTTCATCAAATTCACGCCCAGGTTCAGACCATCAGTCGGGATAGCACAACCATTGTAAGGCCGTTGCTGCAACCAAACACTGAGCCTGCGGACAGTTAGCTCCCATGGGCTCCCCTCGGATTCTCTGATGCCTCTTACTTCAGTTAGCAATCGGCGGAACATGAGCTTTGTACGCAGGGCACGACCCGGAAGCAACTCTGGGCGGAAGGCTAGTAAATATGCACTGTACCTTGACAATGTCTTGGCAACCTCGGAACCTTGGGGTGCCTGTTCCCGTAGTTCACAGTAGCTGGTGGCGATATGCCACATAAAGATGACCTTGATTTTGTCAACAACTCTTTGGTTTTCCAAAGGATGTTCCAAGGATGGTACGCCGTCCAGGATGGGTACACCACCATTGTGGTTCCCGAGGTGTCTGAGAACACGAGAGATTCTGGTCTTGAGCTCAGATGGCAATGGAGCAGGAGAAGAAACTCCGGGCCCGGGGCTACCAGTTCTCCGCGACCGCGAGAATATAGAAAGTGTACCATGAACTATTTCCTGGCATCGCGTGGAGCCTGTTTCTTCCAGCAGAGAGTATTGGCCAATCCTATTTTGCCAATAGTAATTGACAGGAAGAACCTTCTTTAAGCTTAGAGATGCTATGAGCCGGTCGAAGCGACGGTATGGTGATTGATCCCCGGCTGGAGGGTAGCGGCACATGTGTGACACTAACCACTTATTTGAGTTGCAGCACAAGATGGCCAGCAACAGGTAGTAGACGACTTTGGACACCAACAGAGCAATAGATTCCCACATGTACTCTTCTCTTCTTGTAAAAAAAAAGCAGCACACTTCCCGTATACACGAGGAGAGCACTCACAGCGGCCAGTGCCACATTGTACCACAAGTAATGTGTTGGGGACCACAGAACGTGGCCACCATGGATGTGGTCGTGGAGGAAAGCCAACTCCATCTCAACCACAGCAAAGCCTCTTTCAGGTTCTGGGAGAAGGTTCTCCAGGACGAATGCAGCGCTCTTCGAGAGCCTCGATTCATGGCAATTAAACCCTCGGCACCGGCCAAATAACAGCCGGAACAGCGCAAAGGAAAGACACATGTCTTTCCCCCGCGCCAGTTCCCCATAGTTTCGGCCGTAGATGTCCTCCACAGTCGTGGTGGAACTCACCAGATATCGGTAGCCCACCAGAGTCGACGCATGCCACTCGCCAGGATGAAGATGCTTCGCCTTCATGTGCTCATCTACTTCTTCGGATGCACCCTTGGACGAGGCTACGACCCAAAGCAAAACCTTGGAGATCGCAAGCACACACGTCAAAAGTTCATTGCCAAGAGTTCACTGGATACCAGCCCAAGGTCCATAGTTCAGTACGTCATCGATTCACCGACTTTAACCTAGCCTTCTTTGCCTTAGATAAAGAGAGTGAGTATTTTGATGATTACTCGTTCCATAACCTTTTCTTTGAGGTCTTTATTACTGCATGTTGGCTTTGATTTGTGATCCTGGCCTTTATCCGCAGCTAGCTTTTCCCGTGGCCCACCGCTTATAACAACATAACACCAACGAGCGAGTCGGTCGTGGAATATTGTATCAATCTCGTTTCCTTGAAGGTAAGGGAATCGGATGTTGGCTTTCCGGTTGACATATTTGGCACTGTTGGTGCAAGGGACACGGTGGACTACTGATGCGTCTATATGTTTCGTCGTGAAAGGGACGATCCCCAACACATCAGCTCGCCGGTATGCGTCTTTATTCTGTACCCGTGTTTGACTCTTGGTGGTGTCCAAAACAAAATTTTCACCTTTTTGCAGGATGATATGTTATCTTTGACAGATCCGTGTCGAGGGCTTGTCTCGGAAAACAGGGTTTATTTTGAGATCGATTTAAAGATCAAGTGTGATGGTTGTGCGTACAAAGACTTTAGCAAATGTGTCGTGGATTTGTCACAACAGATGTCCTAGCGTGAGGACTTAGTCGGGAAGCCAACGCATCTATGTGATAGCTTGAAAGGGGTTGATCGGGATGAGAGACGCGAGGCGGATTAACACACAAGACAAGGGTCTAAAGAGTTTCGGGCCCCGGGAAACATCATCCGGTAATAGCCCTACATGCTATTTGTGGCTAGGTCTCATTATGCTCATGAGGGAGTTGCTGTATAAGCCGGCTCCCCTTTGTTGTTTCTAGCCTTAGAGATTATTCCGTCTCCCCTTTTGGGGTGCCCTGCCCCTCCTTATATCAGTTAGAGGGGCGGGTTACATGTAGAGTCCCAATAGGATTAGGACTAGTCTATTGTCTAGTACAAGCCGGATACAAGTCTGGGTCTTGATTCCTTGTAAGGGAAATATTCCTCATCTTTTCCTCTTAAACCGGCCCATCATAACATAAGCCGGCTTTACCATAAGCCGCCTTCTGGGCCGTTGGGTCTTGTCGCTCTTTGGCCTTCTCCGTGAACCGCCTGTCTAGGCCTTTCTGATGACCTGGCCCGATCACGAACCGTCAAGTCCAGGTGGGTTACTGATGAGGCGCCAAGTCCGGCCGGATTGTCAATGAGTCACCAAGTTCTGGCCGAGTCATACTTCAAGCTGGATCATACCGCGGGGTATATCCCCGACAAAAGGCATAGTAGTATTCAAACAGGTCTGGCTTCGTGAAGACAAGGCGACCATGACTCTTGGGCTAGGTAGTTGGCTGAGTTGGGTGGACTTGTTATGTGCATAGGTCTACATCCCTGTGGAAGCTACAATTGAAATAGATGTTTTGAAGGGGTCGTGCAATATCTCAAGAGTAGCTGCTTCGACTCCTGGAAACTTCAAGGATATATCATTCTATACGAAGCAGCGGGTGGCCCGACGGTAATCGATGACGGTGGCTCTGTTCCGTTGAGTCGTCATGTGGTCGCCGTCCCACGGGAGCAGAAGTTGGTGCTCTTTCTTGTGGGTGGCGACGCACTTGAATACCTTGCCCTCACTCTAGGTCATTCCGATGAAGTGGTCAATCGGCAGATAGGCTGTGCCAAAGTGGAGGTGAGAGTTGCCTAGACAGCTGTCCCGATAAGGGAGAGGCCTAATATGTTTAAGGAGGTGGCAAACCAGCTGTTATCGATGTGATAAGAGTTGTTGGTTTTTCTGATATGCTTGTGTTAATAGTTTGTTGTATGTATAGTGGAGTAGTCCACCCTTGTTATCGACCTTCAAAAACTTAGTTGCATTCGTCAGTAAGACTGACAAGGCTGACACGACATGCTGGATTCAAAGCTGCTGCTACAAAGGGTGGTCTGGAACTAAGGCCGAGATTAATATTTGCACATCTAAGTAAATGAATCAAGCATAAAGAGAAAAAGAAAAAAGAAATATAAGATCAATGACATATGATTTAGATGTGCAATACTTATGACACATCTAGATGTGCTTTAGCAAAACTGTTAATTTATTGTTTGTCTGATGGGACTGGTCGGTATAATCTGCATTATACTCTCTGTCCCAAAATCAGTGAATCAACTCTGTACTAACTTTGAACGGTTACTTTTGCTGGCGGAGCGTGACAAAACACAAGAGGGGTCAACTATATGTACGAAGAAACGATATGCATGAAAAAAGCCAAGTCATAGAACAGATATAAAGATAGTTTTGGACCGGTGAATTTGTTCATACAAATACAACAGGTATGACAAAGTAAATTTTGGGGTTCCAAAAGAAAAGAGCACGTCGGATGACTAAATGACAACTAAACAGGAGAACTTTTTGTTCTCAGTGAATTCTTCTTCTCATTTTCTTTTAAAAAAAATGATTGCATAGTCTGTACTTTGTAATAGGCTGGGCCAAAGGGTTATTATACCTACTAATTACCATTTCGCTCCGCCAGTGGTTACATTAGATAGGATATAATAATATGTACAATCTAATTAAGCTTTTTTTTCTGAAAAAAAGCTAAAAGAATTTAGAACATCAATCCTTTGTGAATTTTTAAACAGTTTTGAATTTTTTGGACATGACCAAAAGATTGTGAACTTTTTTTCTGAAATTTTATTTGCTTTTTTGAAAACATGATTATTTAAAAACATGAACACTTTTGGTTTTTTAAACATTTAATAAAAATACAAAAAAAAATGTTTTATCATTTTTACTGAGAATTATTTTAAAAAATATGAACATTTTTTCAAAATTCTGTAAACATTTAAATTCAATCTTGTTTTAAAAACATAAACTGTTATTGAATTTTGAAAAGAACCAACAGTTTTTTAAAAATGAAAGAATAATTTTGTGATAATATGATTCTATTCCAAATTTGGTGATTTTTTAGAAAATAATAAAAAATAGAAATCAAAAGAATTGAAGATAGAAATGGAAAAAATCAGACCAGAACCTTCTAGATAATTCTTAAAGTAGATAAAATGCCGGACAAGAACCTTTGAGAAGGATCCCGGTACTGGGTAGCTAATGGGATGTCCAAATCGTCATCAATTTGACACAATGAGTGTCAAATAGTGTTCGCCTAGATGATGCGAGGCTCAAAGCATGATATTTCCTCCTATTCATCGCTGATTCCCATGAATTATGGACCAAACGAAATGCGCTAGTAACTTGGGCCGGCCTAGTAAGATGAATGGGCTGCTTCCCGTGGGCAATTTTTCTGTACTTTTTCCGTCCTTTTTGAGTTCTACTTTCATTGCTCTTGTAGTTTTCTTATTTCTGTTTACTGATTTTAGTTTGTTCTTCTTATAAATTTTTATTTTTGTTTCTTTTTACCTTGCTAATTTTATGAACATTTCTAAAAGTATATTATTTTTTTATAAATATTAAAATCACTTTTGAATTCAAGGATTTTTTTAGTTGTTTTGAGTGTTTTAAGAAATTCTTGAAATTATTTAGATATTTAAATTTTAATAAAAATATTCTATTTACATTTTCAACTTCGTGAATAGTTTTTAAAGTTGGTGAATGATTTTTTTCATTTATTTTATTTTATAAAATTCCAGAATATTTTTAAAATTAGTTAAATTTTTCGTAATTTCATGAATATTTTTTAAAATTCTCAAACATGTTATAATCTTGAAATGTTTTCTTTAATCTGTCAAAACAAACAATTTTTTTGTTTTTTAGATTAACCTGATTGGAAAGCAAAACAGCATGAAGGAAAAAACTTTTGCATGAGTATTGCTCGTGGAAACACTGAAGTGGGTCGGTCCAAGACCAACCACTTTGGGATTTGGCACTTTGACGCGGGGAGCGTCAAAATAGGACCTTCACAAATCGTGGCATTCCATCTACCCGTGCGTCCTAGAGCAACTCTAGCCCTTCCTCTATCCTTTAATCCCCTAAACCTCCCTCGAACTTTAATCCCTCAAATTTTGAGGTATTAAACTCCTCAAATGAGCCCAACACCACATGGAAATCTCTATCCACCATTTTCCTTCTTCCTTCCATGCAGTCAACGATGACTTCAGGCTAGTTGATGATGTCCAGGAGCTAGCTAGATCCTAGGGTAGATGATCTGCAAAAGTAATCTAATAGCGACCCACCGAGCACGACGTACGCATGCAAGTAAGGAGTCAAGAAAGTTAGCGAAATTCATTCTCCACGGATCACGATTTGGACACTTCTTTATCTGAATGGGTTCTTCTTCTCTCGAATCTCTTGGTGGCACGATGGTGTGGTCCAGGATGCAATATTTTGTAGGAATCGGAGATGAAGGAAAACAACCATGTTTGCATGTATCAGCTTCACGTGTGTGCGTTTCATAGGTTTTTCTCTCCCCATGGGCGAGGACGACGGAGATGAGTGTGGCGGTGGCCGAGGACGATAGGGGAGAGGAGAAAACTTTAAAAATAACTCATCTTATTATATATCATTGGTGGTCGACAGGATGCACGGGCATTAGTGGCGTTGCTAAGGACGATGGTGAGCAGTGGCGGAGGCAGGGGGTGGCGGAGGCAAGGAGAGGAGAAAACTTTAAAAAGAACTCATCTTATTATATATCATGTGTTTTTCATTGCATCAATGAATTGTTTACCTCTAGTGTAAGATTTTGGCACCATAATTCAGTGGTCTGTCAATGGTAGCTACTGAATGCAATTTTGGACAAGAATTGCATTCAGTAGCTACCATTCTTGTCTGAAATAACATACTCACCACACTTTTTTCCTACCTAATTCAAGCAGCTCCTGGAAGACATACGCTCTGCAAACTCCATGAACCAATTGTGCATTTAGACGCAGAAATCATTAGAGAGATGAGATTCCACTGGACCTGCTGCCAAATTCTTAAAGCACTGCGATTTCTTTGGCAAACTCCTTGATTTCTTCATTGTTCTACCTTCCCTAATTGCTCACAATCCCCAATCCCCAATCAAGATCAAGCCATAAAAATAGAGATGATGAATATAGTTTGATGCGCTAGTCACTAACTCTTTACTCTTATGCTGAATATAGAGATGATGAACACAACGACACTTGGACAATGAGCAGCATCTCCTGAGCAGGCTAAAATGAACCTCAGACCGCAAGGCCTTGTGATCTGCAGCATACCATCACCGCTGCCTTCTACACCATCAATCCTAGGTGAACAAAGCAGTCGTTATGACGAATCTGCACTAACTAAGAGAAAGGAATGAGAACACAAATGAGGGGAACGGGAAAAGATAGACCGATGTCTCCAAGACTGCCGGCCACACGAACTGTGCAAGTTAGAATAAGAAATTAAGATTGCTTTAATCTGGATCCTTTGTTCTAATCTAACTTCGGATATTGCAAGAGAGAAGCATTGACATTTTGCATGTAAGAAAAATGCTCCTACAAATCCTTCGCAGCCCAACTATCACGTCTACTTGTTTAGTAATTGAGCATATTTGTAGGTGAAGAATGTGTAACACCATAATAGTAACAAATGACTAAGGGAGTATTATACAAATCCTTCGCAGCCCAACTATCACGTCTACTTGTTTAATCTCGATATTTGCTTGTTGAGAATGGGGAGGTGGGTGGAAGGCGGTCACACATACTACTTGTGGAAGAAAGCAGACAAAATATATTTGCTACTACCTCAATAAACATCATATATTATGAGACAAAGGGAGTATTATACATGAAGTAATTGTAATCTCTAGCACTGATTTCCTGTATAGAGCATTTACTCATTAACACGAAATGGACCAATGATAGATGCCGTAGATCGGTTAGGCTAGGATTCCGGCAGCCGTGGTGGTAGGTATTACCTTCTTCTTGTGGCTTGGGAGCTCCTGCTGCCAGCCATGGTGATGGTGCCGGAGATGACAGAGAGTAGTGGTGAAGTAGTGGCGGTGAGGAGGCAGTGGCTGTGGTGGAGCTTCCCGTCGCTTGTGCGCTAACCCTAGACCGGTAGGGATATCGGTGGGGATTGCGGCGCACGGTGAACCTCGTACCGCGTGCAGCCGGCTCCCCCACCTCTTTATATAGCGGTGCGACAGGGGCCCACCACCCATAAGAGGGTTGGGCGCCCCCGATCAGGGCGCAGGCCAAGGGGCCCGTCGAGCCGTTGGGCTCAATCGGTACGAGATCAACCTAACATTCTCCCCCTTGATCTTAACTTTCCTTTTAACTTTATACTTTGAAATAACTCTTTTCAAAGCACTCGTTCCATCACAAATAACTCTTTTCACAAAACATTCATAAATTCAAAAAATGTTCACGGATTTGAAAAAAGTTCACGATTTGGATATGTGCACGAGTTTATTAAAATGTTCATGATTTCAAAAATTGTTCATGATTTTAACGAAATTGAGAGTGATAGTATTTCTCGGTGATGCAACAAAATGTATAGTCATGGCCATTGAAGATTATGAAAAAAATATTCCCCCGTTGCAACGCACAGGCCCTTTTGCGAGTGTTATACTTAAATAGAATAATATTTGTGATTTAATAGAACTAATTCCATAATTTCCAGACATGGAGGAGCGCGCGGCCTCCTTGAGCTTAAGGCGGCCTCCTTGAGCTTAAGGCGGCCAAGAAGTCCTGGATGCCCGGCTACATCTGTGGCACACCAATGCATACGGTTTATTATATTTGATTATCATGTAGTTGTAACATATTTATTGAATATAAATAGAATAATAGAGTGAAAATTATTTTTCCATGCATGGTTGCATGTTGAGGTGGGCCTTGTTCCATCCATAATTGTATGGGTGATGTGGCGTTCTTGCATGTTGAGATAAATAGTTTAGTGTGTTCATCCTCTTATGTACTCATCTTCTATATCTAAATAGCTAGCCCCCACTAAGATATTTCTCTCAACATGCAAGCATGCCGCCTCATCATTCAACATGCATAAGAAAAGGTCCACCTCAACATGCAACTATGCATATTAAAAATCCACTACAACATGCATGCATGTAAAATTCCATTATATTATGCTATTTACATTTAATTCTTATATACTTTCAGAAACTATTGTTTCACGAATTCATGTTCCATATAATCAAAATCTCATTGAATATTGCAAACATTCCCGCAACAACGTGCGGGGCATCATCTAGTTGAAAAAGAGGCAACACCGCTGGTCGTTGATGATCTCGATGAAGGCATAAGGCAGAAGGGGGTGTTGGCAGGGAAGGTTCTGAATCGACATCTGTTGCATAGTAACCTTTGCCAGTGCTTCGCTTCTGACATGGGGTAACCATAGAGGACTAGTGTTCCGATCTGTCGGAGAGAATGTCTTTGTTGCAGAATTTGAGACCAGACGTGACAGGGGTCGCATTTGGGAAGGCTCTTTGTGGCATGTGAGTCGACATGTCACGATCCTCGTGGAAATTCTGGAGTGGATAAAACCGTTAGAGCTGAAATTTGATAACCTGCAGTTATGGGCAAGGATACTGAATTTACCTTTTTAACTTGAGGAATGACACATGAGGCAAAGAGGTAGCCAGCCAGATTGACAGGAACGCATCATCGGTACAATTTGATCCTGTCGGTGGTTTTCTGAGAGCTAGGATTACTGTAGATGTACATAAACCCTTTGCGCAGGTGGATCATGATTGACGCAGCAGCGAGAAATAGCAAGGATTGGTATGATATCTAATATGTACATGTTCCAAATTTTGGTATCTCATGCGGGTGGTTAGGGCACTCTGGTCCTTTTTTCCGACGCCTGGTAGACGTGATGAGAATGGTGATCTGCCGTTCAAAACAAGTGTTTGGGCGCCAGATGAAAAGAATAAACAGGCATCTGATGGTCACTTGTCTAGAGAGCATCAATGTAGTCAGAATAGCCGAAAGGAAGCTCCTGGTGCGAGTTCTAGAAAGGATGTTAGTCCGGAAGTAAATTCTCCCCTAAAGAACAATAGTGCACAGAACAAAAGGAAAGGAGGACCTCAGAGTCCAAAGCAAGTCTACAAGAGGGTAGAGATGCAGTCGTCGAGTAATGCCGAGTAACCTGGAGAAGGAGGCCAACAATGCTTTGGTGGTCCTCAATGCTGCGGCTAGTAAGAAACAAGAGGGAGGAGAAGAGGACACCGCAACTGAACTTCCACCAAAGAAGAAGAAACCTACTCCTACCTAGAGCCCTCAGAATTTTGAAACTTCGGCAGTGGCTGCACGACAGCCCTGCCTGGAGCAATGAGCTATTTGAGTTGGAACTATCGGGGGCTTGGGAGCCCCGAGGTAGTTCGTGAGCTTCGCAAGATCATGAAGCAAGAAGGGCCCACCCTTCTCTTTGTGATGGAGAAAAAGATTAGGGCAAAACGAGTTGAGAGTTAACAACACTTTTTGGGTTTTGCAGGCGTCTATGCGGTGGACGGTGAGGCTCTAAGCGGTGGTATAGGCTTGTTCTGGTCCCATGATGAACTAAAAAACTATATTCCTAGCCATATAAAATTGTATGGTGCAGAAAATTGATCATTCTTCCCCGCCTTGGAGATTTACCGGTCTTTATGGTGCTACGAGAGAGGATAACATGCACCACAACTAGAGATTTACACGCACTTTGCATGTGATTAGCCACACAACATGGCTTCATGTCGGCGATTTTAATGAAACCCTATATGGGTCAGAGCATTTCAGTTGGGAAGCACGCCCGGAGTGGCAAATGCGTACTTTTTCATGATGTTGTCAAGGACTGTTCTTTTCCAAGACTTGGGGTTGTCGGGTGTTCCGTTCACATGGGATAACCGACATCATGGAGAAGCTAATGTAAAAGCCCGTCTGAATAGAACTCTAGCGAATGAAGAGTTTAGAAAAATGTTTCACTTTTCCAATTAGAACATACTATTAGTGATGTGGAGTCCTATCATTGTTTTGTTTTGGTGAAATTTCATGATCATTGTAATGTAAGAAGTGGGCCAAAACAATTCAGATATGAGATTGTTTGGCAATCACATTCCGATTATGATTAGTCATTGCGGATGCATGGCGACGAAACTGTCATGGGTCTGGACTCTCAGGTATTGCCAGCACACTAACCCAGATGCAGATCAAGCTAGGTGTGTGGGGAGCAAAAGACTACGGCTGCCTGGCCAAGAGGGTGTGTAAGTTGCAGCAAAGGCTGGATTGGCCAAGGCCCATGAGAAGAAGAAAAAGTTACTGTGAAGCAACTCCAGGAAGCGCTGCAGCAATAAAAGACTTGGTACGACAAAGTTCGCGTGTATCATAGGAAAATAAAAGTGATGTAAAAGCATTCTATCAGGCGCTATATTTGTCACAAGGGTGTAATGATTATCTTATGTTCCGGAACGTGCAGCGCCGGAGATGAATGAGGCGTTGGGTAAACCTTTTGAATATGAGGATGTGCGCTCTGCGTTGTTTGATATGGCCCCTTCAAAAGGTCCATGAGTAGATGGATTTACCGTGGGATTTTCCAGCGCCATTGGAGTGTTATTGAAGATGAACCGTATGTATTCCGTCTTTTTATTTTTCGTTCATACGAGAGGACTTTGTTTGTTTGTGTGCATCTTAGTTATGCAGAGGCCGTGTGTAATGCTTAAAACTTTGAAGTAATAAAGTGCCCTTTTTCGAAAAAGTATATTCGAAGCAGGACCACTATCTCGGTGACTACCTTGAGGCTTGATCATCCTGGCGCAGTGGTCAAAGCGGAAACAACAAGCCGTCTCCCTGCCTTCACGGAAGTGATGTCGGGAAGTGACGATGCGTGAGGCGTCGACACCTTGATTCTTGCGGCTGATAGTAAAAGAAACGAAGCCTTGTAGACGCATGTCGCAAGCCCATGCAGACGCCAACTGCGAAGCCGCAAAGACGATGGTCGTGAAGCCAGGAAGACAAAGGCCACAAAGATGCAAGACGCGAAGCCTTGAACATTCGCTCCCGGAACCAGGAGCTTCGAAGCCGTGGAGGCTGCACGCTTAGCAGCACGACGATTCCTGAAGCAGGAACCGGAGGTCAAAGTGCGCCAGTCGCTGATACAAAAGCAGCCCAGCTGGGTTTTGTTCCCGAAGATGTGAGACTCGAAACTGTGAACACACTCAAGGGCTACTAACGGTACAATATATCGGGGGTGGCTCATCATCCGGGAAGCTCACTATTGAGTGAACCTTATGGCCCAACGTGCCTGGCAGCAAAGCGACTCCAGGATGCAATCCAGGGGTTTGGCTCGAAGCAAGAACTTCATCCTGGCATGCAAGCCAAGAAGCCCTCACACATGAGGTCAGTTAGGAGCCCTTTAAAACCAAGCTCTTGGCCCTTTTTATAAGGTGAGGCCAGGCTAGCTCACATCCAGCTATTCCATTAGACACAACTCTCCGTATTCATTATCACCAACCTCTTATAACCTTGTCGCACGAGGTGCTCCCATATCAATAAAACGCAAAGTAGGACGCAGGGAATGACCTCACCATGAGGGCTCGGACACGGGTAATGCCCCCTTGCGAAATCTCCTCTAGTACATCCAGCTACGCTTGGTACCCTTCCGAGGGATAAACTTTCTGCGCTATCAACATTTGTCAAATGCACATTGAACACTTTTTTAATACACGGATAATCTTTTTAACACGCATTGACCATATTTTTAGAACATGCAAACATTTGTTAATTGATAGAATATATTTTTAAGTGTCACAAACATTTTATTGAATGGTGTTAAGCATTTTTTTTCAAATAATTATGTGAAGATTTTTTTAAATGTCACAAACATTTTTTTGAAATGCGTGAACAGTTTTTTATGTGTGAGGAGAATTTTTTAACATTGGAATAATATTCTTTATACATACAATGAACATTTGAAAAATGTGTAAACAATATTTGCAAGGCCACAAACATGTTTTTTGAAATATATGCACATTTTCCTAAAACCACAAGAAAAAAGTCAACATACCCCAAGTTTTTTTATAATAAATGTTGAATATTTTCAAAATATATGAACCAAGTAATGTTCCACATATATAACAGGTATTTTTGGTATTCAAATACAAGTAAGAAGAAAGAAAAAGAAAAAGCCTCGCACTATGAAAAGGGGAAAAATGCTTTTCGTCAACCGGCCTTGCGAAGAGAAGTTCGTTCATCTCGCATGAGGTGAGATGTAGATGGCGGTACCTCCTATCTGCCGCATTTTGTGCGAACATTTTCCAAAAATCACAATTTTTTTGGAACTTCTGAACAAAAATATGAAGATAGAGACATGTTCTCAACTTTTGAACATTTTTTTTAATTTCAAACAAATTTTGAAATTACAAAAAATAAAAATATGAAGAGAAAAAGAGTAGTAAAGGCATTACAAAATGAAATAAGAAAAAAAAAGAAAAAAATGAAACAGAGAAAACGAAAAAGGAAGAAAAGAAAAAGAAAAAACTAAAAAGAAAAACCACAAAGGAAAAACCAAGAACCATAGAAAAATGGTTCAGGAACCTTCTAGAAGCTTTCCAAAAACCGATCTGGAACCTTGTCGGTGGTTCCCAAAACCTGAAACTGTAGTGCGTGCTTTATCTCATATTTGGGGCGGCCCATCTGGTTTGCGAGCCCGACTGCTTGTGCGAAGCGGTGGCAATTTTCCGCAACGCGGGCCCTGCTTTTCCGTTAGTAGAACATCGCGCAACTAAAAGAATAATAATGCCCGTACAACCGGACTAATCTACTGAAGCGAGCCGGAATTAGTTACTGCAGCGAACATCTTTAAAAAAAGTGTGCATTCTTTCTGAAAGTTTGTATTTTGAAAAATTCCGTACAATGCCGTTACACTTACATTTTTTTCCATATGCGACCAAAAAAAATTGAAATTGCAGAAAAGATTTTGAAAAACGTGAATCATTTTTTGAAGTTGTGAGCAATTCTGAAATTCTGAACACAATTTTAAACCGAGAACAGTTTTAAATTTTGGAACAAATATTTGAAAAATGGAATATTTCATGGAATTCCAAGAAGAAATTTAAATCAAGAACATTTTTTGAATTTGTGAACAAAAATTTTAAAAATAGAACATTTCAAGAAATATCTAACAAAAATTTGAAACTGAGAACATTTTTTGAAATCTTGAACACTTCATAAAATGCGAACATTTTTTGGCATTTTATACAAAATTTTGCAACTACTAACACTTTGCCGAATTTGTGAACCAAAAATCGAGAAATGGAACATTTCATGAAATATCTAACAATGAACATTTTTTGAACCACGAACATTTATTGCATTTCAGACCGAATTCTGCAACTGCGAACATATTTTTAATTCCAGAATTTTTTTGAAATATGAACCTTGTTAGATTTCTGAATAAATTTCGAAATACAGGAACATTTTTAAAGTTCCAGTACATATTTTGAATCTCAAACATTTTTAAAATTTCTGAACATATTTTAGAAGAGGAATAGTTTTTTAAAATCTGTATACAATTTTAAATTTCTGAAAAAGGGAAATACAAATTTTAAAAAGTAAAAAAGGGAGAACAAGAATAAATCAAAAGATAAAAAAAGGAAAAAAAATTTGACTGAGAAAAAAGGAAAAAAAACAAAAACAAAAACAAAGAACCAGAAAAGGAACAGAAATGGGTTTAGGAACCTTCTAGAAGGTTGCCAAAACCAGTCAAGAACTTTCCGGAAGGTTCACAAAACCAGTGCTCCCACATGCTAGGATGAGCCGGCCTGTTTCTGTTGATAGGGTCTGCGGCTGGTTGACAATCTGCTGCTGCATGCGGCAGATAGATAACAATTGTTCAATCTTTTGGATCACAAATATTTTTGAATTCAAGAACTGTTTTTATGATAATTTATGATATTTTGAATTTTATATGCAACATCGGATTTCTTTAATATAGAATAAAATATAAACAGAAAATAAAAAGGGAAAAAAAGAAAAAATGAGCCTCAGACAGGCCGGTCCAGCAGGCGGGAGCCACAACCTGTTTTTGTTCTCTATTTCTATATATATATATATATATTATTATATATATATGTATGTATGTATATATATATATATATATATATATATATATATATTTCACAAAATATAATAAAACCATGAGCTCACCTGCAATTTTTCATATAACTCACTTTGGAGTATCTTAGATATAGTATATGAACATATTAAAAATAATAAAGTATAGTATATACAACCACATGGTAGTATATGAGAAATGGGTGTAGCTACACCCGGTAGTAATATATTACAAAAAACGCTCTTCAAAAACACATTTAGAAAATGTTGAATAAGTAATAAAAAATGTGGAACATGTATTTGAAAAATGTTGAATAAGTATTAAATATATTGAACATATATTTGGATTTTGTAGAACAGTTATTAAAAAATTTAGAAGGGGTATATAAAAAATGTTGAACAATTATATGACAAAAGTTGAAAAAGTATTAGAAAATGTTGATCATGTATATAGAAAATGTTGAACAAGTATTTGGAAAATGTTGAATAATGATTTGAAAAATGTTGAACAAGTATTTGGGAAATATGTGGAGAAATATTTGAAAAAATGTTGTACAAGTATTTGCAAAATGTTGAACAAGTATTTGAAAAAATGTTGATTATGTATATAAAAATATTGAATAAGTATATGAAAAATGTTGAACAAATATTTGAAAAAATGTTGAACAAGTATTTGAAAAAAATGTTGATAATGTATATAAAAATGTTGAACAAGTATATGAAAACATATTGAAGAAGTATTTAAAAAAATGTTGATCTTTTGAACAACTAGTTGAAAAATGTTGAACAATTTTTTAAAAAGTGTTGATCATGAATATAAGATTGTAGAGTGAAAAAAAAGAAACAAAGAAAACACCTAAAAAGGAAAAAAGTAAAAATAATTTAAAGGAAAAGGAAAAGGAAAAAGAAACTAATGAAAGTCCCCGGGGAAGAAAAAAACTAAGAAAAAAAAGGGACCTTATACACATGGGAACCTGTAGTACGCACCAGGCTTATTTCGTTTAAGTGGAACCCGTCGGTGCTAGCCACACTGGGCCGGGCATGAGGCCTTTGTGCAGAACCATCGGCACATAATGAAAATAGAACCAAATGTTCCGAAAAAAACTGAATCCTTTATTATTAATTTATACAGGACAATATCTTCATTAAGTTAACATTTTGGGACGTTGCGTCCAATTAGGCAGCTACCAGCCACCATAATTATTCAAAGATAGCTTGTACTACGAACAATCAGTACTGTTCGTTGTAGCTTGTTCCCATCCATGACATGAAAAGTAATGTCCTTACTGTCTACCTAACCTCCATACCGTAGTCATAGCCCGTATTATATTTTTACTAGAGGGTTTAGATAGATTATAGGTTGGGGTCCCTAACCTAACGTAATCATACATATTTTATATGCAGTAAAACATGTGCAGGCTACCTGGGAAAATGGGAAAATATCAGGTGCTACGGGAGCACCTAAGTTTAGGTGCTCCAAGAGCTTCTCGGCCATTGGATCTGAAATCCAACGGTCATCTACATATGCACCGGACCCGATTTGCAATACCAAATTTTTGGGGGTGTTCTTTGAATAAAAGCATGAGCTCTCTCCTCAGCCTTCGGATCTCAGATCTAACGGTTGAAAAGCTCCTGGAGCACCTAATCTTAGGTGCTCCCGTAGCACCAGATATCCTCCCCTGGGAAAATATCAGGTGCTACGGGAGCACCTAAGTTTAGGTGCTCCCGGAGCTCCTCAGCCGTTGGATCTATAATCTGACGGTCATCTAGGGATGCGCTTGATCTGGTTGTAATAACGGACTTCTGGCGGTGTTTTTTTTGAATAAATCCACGAAGTCTCTCCTTGGCCTTTGGATTTTAGATCCAACGGCTGAGAAGCTCCCGGAGCACCTAAGTTTAGGTGCTCCCGGAGCACCAGATATCTCCCCTACCAGGCTACCTACTCTTGACTTGATCAGTGTTATTTTGCTCTGCAATTGGCTACGTATTGTAAGGAGCAGGAGCGAGACTTGGATCTGTCTCAACGAATGCACATGGAAGGGCATGCATGCGAAGACACCACGACATATCAAATGCACACATTTTATATTTGCAGGTTTACCCATCCATACCCCAACTTTTAAGGATTATTTTGGAAATCTTCTATCTGGTTACACATCCACACCTGAAACTTCAATATATTAAGCTAGTAGTTTAACCGGTAAGCAAATTATCTTTGCACACATTTTTTTGCGAGGTATCTTTGCATACGCTTTAAATGGATATATTATACCGATAGGCCCCCAGAAAATACCGATAAGCCAGTGTTGAACTCCAATTATGCAAACATAACTCATAATACAAACAACCAGTAGTGTTCACTGTAGCTTGTCGAAATTAGCACATCGTGAGAAATCCATCACATACATAGTTTTGTCCTTACTGCGTACCCAACCTAACCATACCCTAATCATACCCTGTATTATAATTCTAGAGGGTTTTGATAGATTAGGTTTGGGTACCTAACCTGACCTAATCATACATGTTTTATATGCAGTAAGACGCGTGCAGGCCAGCCATATGGTGTGTGACAGGCTACCTGCTCTTGACTTGATCTATGTAATCTTGCTGTGCAATTGGCTACATTTTTTAAGGAGCGGGAGAGAGACTTGGATCTGTCTCAACCAATGGTTGAAGATGAATAGATGAATAGATCGAAAGTTTTCTCGCAAAACAAAAGAACGGCCTATCTCACTCCAATTATGCAAACATATACAACAAACAACTAGTAGTGGTCATTGTAGCTTATGTTCCTCTCTCAAAACAAAATGATACAATAAAAACAACAATAACAAACACTAGAGTAGTTTGTGAAAGTTAAAGTGAACAACATGTTAAAATGATCATGAAAGACCAAAAGCAAGCAAGCACACATGAGGGGAGGGGCAGTACATATATCAACACTGAAGCATACATCGGTGTTGCCCTGATCCGTGCAGCAGGCAAAAGTGGCTCCTTTGATGAATACAACACTTTGCACTGCACAAATATTGAAGAATACGATTTAAAAAAGAATACAAGAGTGTGCTTTTAAGAAGCATTAGGAGGTAGGGTAAACAAAACTGACCGTGCTTATGCCTTGTGAATGAAAACAACTTCGGGCCTGTTAGGATGGAGCTTTGCAGCTTTTTTCCAGGCTTCTTTTATTTCTGGTGCAACTCCGGAGTGGAGTGCGATTTCCCGCAGACGTTCAAGTCTTCCATCCAAAAGTTGGACTGTCCTATCTATAACTTGACAGATCAGGTGAAGTGAGACAAGTCGGGGCAGAGCTCTAGGCTTGATTGTTATGCCGTAAAGGCTTTTTTCGCCCACAAGGCATAACCCTGTCAGCTTTTGGAAAGTTTCGGGTTCTATCTCAAGGGACCCCATATCTTCTTCTTCCAGTTTCAGATATTCCAGTGCTATCAAACCTGTCAGACCGGCAAGGACTTTATTCCCGCTCAGATAAGTGTGTGAAAGACACATCTTGGTAATACCAGATATGTTTGTAAAATCTGGATTGGCACCGAGAAATGGTCTCCAATCACCACGCAATTTGAGCGAGGTAAGACTGCCGGGACCTAATAGACATTCATGAACGATGGACGTGCATTTATAGAAGTTTATTGATAGGGAATGGCTGTGGCCACAAATAACATTGTTCGTGCCTCTATGAATGAATTTCTTGATCGCTGTTGTAAGAACTTCCTTGTCCGTGTCATCTGCTTCGTAAGTGCAAACTATTTTAACCTTCCTCAACTGCATCATATGAAGCATCGGCTCCGGAAATCCTTTGGCAGTTCGACTGACATATGCCGTAACCGTCTCTAGGACACTCTTATTTGACAAGAACTTCTTCAGGCGCTCATCCTTGGAAATTTCGACCTCAATCGGTCGCTTGTAGATGAGATGAAACTTTCCAATGAGGTGTTTTAAGTTGGGTAGCTGGAGGACTTCTCTATGCACTAATACTGTTTCAGTCGTCCTCATCTCGAGCATCTCTAACAGCTCTAGTTTACCAATGGCCCTTGGTATCTTCCCTATAGTCTTCCCTAGGCTCAAATATTTCAGCAGAAGCAGCATGCATATAGCTTCGACATGATTATCATTGATACTTGTACATTCTTTCAGATCCAAAACTGCCAGTAGCTCATACTTCTCAAAATTCAGAATAGCTTCAGATCCAATTCCTGAAATTGCCAGAGTTAGAACAATACTAAAATCCATGCCTGAAATTCTTCTGTCATCTGCAGCACTGCCATCATCGAAAGAAAGCCGGCGGATGCGGTGCTTTCGCGTCTCTTCTAGATCAGACACCAAAGCAGCAAAATTCTCGGACTTGGAAATCTCAGAAATGTACTCGGCCATCATTCCAGGAGGTCGGCATCTCTTTGTAGTTCCGTCTGTGTTTACCTCCATGGTCTGAATGATGTTGCGGTTGATGAGGGTCTTCAAATATTCAGATCCGGTTTTTCCATCAACAAATCCTTCCGCTTGCCATCGCCTTATCAGAGAATTCCTCTTGGGGAGTGCATCCATGTTTAGCTTGTACATGCAAAAATATAGCAAGCAGGATCTGATAGCACAACTAGGCAGACCGGTGTATTTATTCATAAGCACTTGTTGCATTCCTGGTAAATTGGACCCATTGTCTTGCACCAGAAGAGCACCAAGATCCCTACAAGCAGCTTTACATCCAGCGCTTGACAACACATCCTCACGCTGCAAATAATTGGCCACGTTGAGTATAGCAAGTGGTAGACCACCACATTTCTTCAATATTTCTGCCGCATGACCAGAATCCCCATTACTACACGCTGTCTCGAACAGGTCTAAAGACTCATGTTCATCAAGGGGTGACAGCTTGTACACATAACCGTTAATGCATTGGCTGCAAGTATTAGCTACTGCCTGAATGGTCGTCGTCACGAGGACTATGCCCTTCACATCATCGAAGGCATGTTTTATGCCGTTCCATAGCTCACACCTCTTCATGTCATCAATTACAATTAGGTACCTACATGACAAATCAATAGGAAAAATAAAGGTAACGTGTGTTATCTCCATGTCAAAATACTGGCAATTAGTTTGAATAATGTTTGGCTACTAGGGAAGACAATCGTATAGAAAGCTATATTGTTTTTGTGATGAGTAGAGATAGTAATATCGTGGGATCCATCAGAAAATAACAAGTTATGATGGGCGTTGGTGGCCTAACATTTTACCAGCTTTGGTACCATTCATCGATAATTACGTTGACTTTGATTAGAAAGAGATACAGAGAATTAGAGTAAGATGAGAAGACATTGAAGCATATCTGGATATGGATCAAGAATGATGTGGTATTTATAAAAAATAACTGCAATGTGGCCAATGGTGAGGTAGAGGATGGAATGGACAACTAGGTTCAAATGTTAACCATTGTATACTTTTTCTCTAAAAATCGTAAATAAAAATTGTGAAAAAAAATCAAGGGATGAGAAGGAGTATATAAGCACATCGAGGTCACATGTATATACCCCGATGTTTTGAGCTTTCATTGTCACACATGCGGGTCTTTGCCGACAACTTAATACCAAATAGGAAAATATGTGTTCCCCTTTATCGGAAAAAAATGTGTACACAAATTTAACCAAGCTTTCTCAGGATATAATTAAATGTTGGTGTTAACGCAATCGTATTGAGTTAGCCAGGATACTAGTTAGTTTGTTTAGCTATATTCTGTTAGTATCTCCTGTAGCTTATCTGGCACGAGATAAAGTTGTTCCTATCCAGCCAATGTTTGTTGTAACAAACTCTGTACCTTGTATATCTGCTGACTATAAATACAAGACCAGCCTGTGGTAATTACTCACGGCAAATCATTCCTTCCAACTGTTGGCCATAAGTTTTTTCATATTAATGGAAACTAAAGGTGAATAATATTGAAAAAACTGGTAATGAAAAAAAATGATATAACAATATATATAGAAAATTTAGATATGCAGATTTGAAGAGGAAACAAAGAAACTTAATAATTAACCTATTGAAGAAGTACGGGTGCTTACTCTTTGCCCTTTAGGAAATCCCGCAGTCTGTCGCAGAGGCCATAGAGGTCCTCGACATGGCCATGGTCTCCTTCAACGTCAATCTGCTTGAGTATTTTGTGGACAAGCTCCTCATGGGTGCCAGCCGCAGTAACCCAGGCCTGATGATGGAATTTCGCGTGGGCTTGGGTGCTATCATAGAATTTTCTGGCAAGAATAGTTTTGCCTAGGCCATCAAAGCCAAGGATGGAGATCACCTTGGGCGCATCTTGGCTGCTGGGTAGCTGTACAAGATCCTGCAGCTCAGCGAGGCGTTCAAGCCTGTCCACTACCTTGTCGGGAGGAACATACGGATAAGAAGGCTTGGCCGATGCTTTCAATGAAGTGATGCACTCTCGGGCTTCATCGTGTAGCTTGTGGACGTTGTCGTTGAATCCTTGGATCTTGGCCGCTAACTCGGCGCAGCTCTCCATAGATCCCTTGCGCAGGAACCGGTGTATACAGTCATGTGTATCTTGACACAAGACTTTGAGTCGTCGGTCGATCCCCATCAGCTTGGCTTTGCCTTCATACTCGGACTGGGAGTAGCCATCTTCAAGTTGAGACTGCACCACTTCAGCCTCCCTCTGGAAATCGTCAATGCTACGACTGATGGCAATCTTCTCTCGCTTGGAGTCTTTAATCTTTTGCAGAAGCTTGGGCAAGATGCTATTGAAGAGGGCACCTATCGCAATGCCCTCCATCTAAATCTCTGTGCTATTTTTGGATCGACAGATAGCAATGAGATTGGCTGGCTAGTGGTCAATCGCTTAGCTCTCCTTGGCTGGCTGATGTTCTGATTCGGAAGTGGCAACTCTCGTAGAGTTCAAGATAACTTGAGCATTCGTTTGTTTGTGGCTCAGATCTACTAGTGTACTACTACATCTTGAGATTGGGTGGGGGGACTGGTTTGTGACATACGAGTCAAGAGTGTGATTTGCAAGAACAAATGGGGGTTATGCTGCAAATATAAGTAGTGTACACACTATTTTCGTAAAGTTGAGCACTTTTATGCATATCTCTTGTGATTTCACTGAAATTCAGTGGTTGGAGTGTAAATCAGTTGCCGTGCCTGCCAACCCAAAGCATTCTCTAGTCCTCGGCCAACCAACCTATCCGCCCTTGACAAGCTTCCCGTCGCCGGCAGTCACCATGCCCGGGTATTGAGAGCCGAGCTAGCTGATCTCTGCCTCGGCCTACCGCCGGGTAAGACATACTCTTTCTCTGCGTCTTCTCTCAACCTTTTATTCGCATCCCGAGGCAGATGGCACTAATTTGCCCATGTCTCGTTCCATCTTTCAGTTCAGGAGGGACATGATTCTGCTAGGTTTCAGTTCGAATTGAAGATGGATGCTCCTGATTCCGACCTCCACATGGAGATGGAGGATCCTGATCTTGAGGCGGCCATGGGTTTTCCGGTTACTGCTTCGCTGGGCCCTGTTGGTCCCCTCCTCCGGCAACTCCGTGAGCTGACCACTCTACACAACGTGGTTAGCGGGGATGAGATTCAGGGGCTCACTGAGCATCTCCATGGATTATGCGTCTCCCTCATGCATCAGTCGGAGGCAGAGGCGGAGGAACCTCTGAACTCCACGGCCAAGTGCTGGATGAGAGAGGTCCGCGAGCTATGCTATGACACCAACAACTACTTGAACGATGCCCCATTTATTTCCAAACAAGACGATGATCATGGCCTCACTCCACAAGAGAAGCAAGAAAATGCCCAGTTTGAATTCAAGATGCTCGTGGCCCGAGCCAAGAGTGCAAGCAAAAGGCGTCAGAGGTGCGAAATCAATCACAAGAGCATCAGCAAGACCACTAAACTTTCATACACGGGTCGAGGGCTTCCAGTTCTCCATCCGGAACTGATTGATCGTGGTCGAATGGATGAGCTTGCTGACATGCTGGGTAAGGACGAGGAGAAGCAGCTCAAGGTTGTATCTCTTGTTGGACTTGAGGGTGTGGGTAAGACCACACTTGCCAAGAGGGTATACCACAAGACCGTTGGGCAATTCCAGTGCCGGGCTTTTGTGCGGGTGTCTCCCAACCCGGACATGAGGAGGCTTCTAACCAACATATTATGGCAGATTCAATTGCCCGCCTTTCCTTCTTCTTCTTCTTCTTTTTCTGAGGGTGTCACTCAGCCTGCTTCCTGCTTGGATGCACAGGACCTCATCACTAATATCCAAGATTATCTGCGGCATAAAAGGTACGTCGCAAACTATTACTCCCTCCGACTCCAAAAGTACGCCTATCTAAATTTCCTCTTATTTCTATGTAGTAATCTTGTTTATCATGGGATCGTTAGCGATCCAATCCCGATATTTTCTGAGGTGGGCAAGGAATCGATGAAATCCCATTTTTTTAGACTACTAGCCATATTATCCACTAGTACTAGTTGGTTGGTATGAAGGCAATTCAGCATTTGAATGTTCCCATTTTACGCTAATTATCTGAGATCTGTGGTGAGATAAAGAAAAGTAAAGAGCTTGTAGAAGCATAAAAACTTACGCCCCTTGTGGTGTGTGGAAGTAATTTACCCAACGCACTACCAACTCATCCATTTTTTAGTTATTGCCAAATAAAAAGAAATAGGATACGTGAACCTTCTGTATTTCTATATCAATAAAATAAATTCTTCATTTTCTTCTAGGACTTTGTTTACCGCATAATTTCTTAATGTTTTTCATGAACTTGGACCCGAAAAATAGGTTACTTAAATATATCCTGATAACTTCTATGTAAATGAGAGGGTAATTTACATAATCAGATATGATAACTTATGTACAATCATCATGATATTTTTGCTATGTAGAAAAAATTGTTGAAACATACCTCGACCACCGCAGACCTGCTAACTCATGTACGAACATCGTGCAAAGGAAAAGTTTATTGAAAATGTACCCCGATATTTTTTTATAAGTAGCATGGTAATACACACATCACATACATGATAACTTAGGTACAAACACTGAGCTAACTTGTATCCGGGTAGAATTGTTTTTGGTGAAAACATACCTCTAAAAATAGCATGATAATATACGCACCGATATTTTGTGTATGAACACCATGATAACTTTTAACAGAGGGGGATTGTTAATTTTTTAACCAAAAACTTATGTGTAAATACCCTGGAAAAAATTATGTGTAAATAGCATGGTAATAACATAGGTACAAACAACATGGTAACTTTGACCAAGACAAAAAGTTATTGGAACATACCCCCGGTAACTTCTATTTGAATAAGATGGTAATATCTGCACCGCGGACCTGAGAAGTTAGGTACAAACACTACAGTAACTTTGATCTGGGGAAAAAGAAGTGTTGAAAACACAACCCTAGTAATTTTTGTATAAGTATCATGGTAATATAAGCACCGTACACCTGATAACTTTGGTACATACACCACGGTAACTTTTACCCGGGGGGAAAGAAGTCGTTGAGAACATACCCCGGCCACTGTGTAAATAGCATGGTAATACACACATTCCCGACCTGATAACTTATATGCAAACCCCACGGCAACTTTGAATTGAGGGAACAAGTTGTTGAAACATACCTCCAGTAATTTCTGTGTAAATAGCAAGGTGATTTATGCACCATAGAGTTGATAACTCATCGCCAAACACCATGTTAACTTTATAGCCTGGGGAAAAAAGTTGTTGAAAGCGTGCCCTGGAAACTTCTCCGTAAATAGCATGGAAATATGCAAACCGCATACCTGATAACTTATAGCACAAACACAACGGTAAGTTTTGACCGGGGGAAAAATCGTTCAAAACATACCCACGGTAAATTCGGTATAAACAACATGGTAGCATACGCACAACAAAGCATAACTCACGCATAAACAACACGATAACTTTGACCCCAGGGGCAGGGAAGGTTTGTTTGAAAACATAGCAATAACATGGTATTGTACGCATCATATACCTGATAACTCACGAACAAACACAGTGGTAACTTTGACACCATGACGTAGTCTTGGACTAGGGGGTACTCACCATGCCATCTCCCGACCAGGAGGACCTGGCCTAGGACCACCATGGCGGTTCATTAGCGAGCCACTTCAGGAAGCCCATAACGCATGCAAGGGAGATTCTGCAAGACAAGGACTCCTCTCCACTAGCGTAGTCGACTAGGACTCCTGTTATCTTAGGCCTCCCGTACTCTTATATAAACCGAGGCTAGGCTAGCCTATAGACCGTCTCGTATGGAGATAAAATCACTCACATCCGATCTTGTGATAGATCACCTTTACTTTGTACCCCCAACAAGATCAATACAACAAAGTAGGACGTAGGATTTCACCTCTTCGAGAGGGTCTAAACCTAGGTAAACATCGTGTCCCCTGTGTTGTTATAACCATCTAGCCAAGACTACCAGATTGAGACCCCCTACCCGAGATTCGCTGGATTTAGCTCCGACACCCTGGAGAGGAAAGAAGTTGTTTGAAACCATACCCCGCCTTCTCAATAACTTTCATTTAAATATCATGGTAATATACGCACTATAAACTTTGATAAATCACACACAAATACTATGCTAACTTTGACCATAGGGGAGGAGGTTGTTTGGAAAAATACTGCCAGTAACTTTTGCATAAATAACATGGTAATATACATATAACATAACTGATAACTTACTTAACATGGTAATTTTTGACCAAAAAATTCATAGAAATATACCAACATGAGATCTAATTCCGAAGGTCTCGGCATGATGAATTACCTATGTGAAACCAATTTTTCAATCCGAACGACTATTTGAGCTATTAAATATTTTAAAGTTTCAATATTAAGAATCTATGATGACATCAATTTTTTCTGTCCTCTAGTGCATTTGCATGTGGAGAGACTGTTAAAAGAGTCATTTTTATGCTCCGGTAATTTCTACTAAAACATGATGGTAACTTACATACGACATACGTGATAACTTACTTAGCCTTGGTCTGATAACTTTTGACCCCAAAAAATAATCGTCGAAACATACCAACCTGGGATATAGATTTGAAGGTCTCGTCATGATGAATCTTTTATATGAAAACGATTTCTTAATGGGACCGACAATTTGAGCTAGAAAACATTTTAAAGTTTATTTTTTGAAAAACTCTTTATTGACATCAGCAGTTTTGTTGTTATATGTGTGTATGTTTTACAATGACGCTGCTGCCTCACGCTGCCCTCACATGCATGCAGCTCGTTCAGAGGACCAGAGGAAAGCTCGTACTGTCATTCATATATGACCCTAAAATCAAAATCTTCGGAGGTTAGTCATGTCAATAAGAAAGAAAACACCAATTTATGGCCGCAGAGCAGCCCTACGGAGAAGATAAGTGACGTGCGGTAGCCACAAGCGCATCCAGCATTGTCCCGAGACGGTCTCTTTCGTGCTGCCTAGCAAGCGGGTGCCAGTGCTGCAGAAAGGTAAGGAATTTGAAGAACAAGTCAGAAGCCTAAGAGCATCTCCAACCGCGCCCCCAACACGGCCCTCCGGGTGTTTTTTTCGCGCCGGCGCTGAAAAAAAGGCCCAATAGCGTCCCCAGGAGCCCGTTTTTCGCTGGCTTGGGTCGAAACCAGCGCCGACGGACCCAGGCCAAACCCAGCGCGCTGGGGGCGCCCGGGAGCAAGCGGTTTTGGCGCGAAATAGCTGCGGGCCCGCCGAGTCAGCGACGCGCGCCTCGTCGTCATCGGAACGCCTCGATTTCCCGCGTGGAATCAATGGCAAGGCTGCCGCCGGTCAGCCTTGCCATTGATTCCTCATCACGGGCTGTGCATCACGGGCGGCGGCGACGCCTCCCCTCCCGCCGGGCGTACACAAGACGCGGGGCTATATAAACCGGTGGTCTCCTCGCCTCTGGCCACACCAGCCCACAGCCGCCCACCGACCGCCGGCGAGCTCTCCCTCTCTCCCCGTGCGCAGCCGCCCGCCGACGCTTCTTCCCTCCCCTCTCCCTCTCTCCCAAGCCCGATGGTCGCGCGATTCCCCGGCGACGCGACGGCGGCTAACGACTTCGGGCGCCGCTTGCTCCACGAATGGGAGGCCTGGCTACTCTTCGAGGCAAACATCCCGGCGCCACCAGACATGCACGCCGAGCCGACGAGGAGGAGGCTCAGCAACGGGGGCGTCCCCATTCCCTCGGTGTCCGACGTCGAGGCGGGCCCCGCCTTCTTCGCCGCCAAGGTCGACCGCGTCCGAGCCTCCCTGACAGAGGAGAAGCGCGTCCTCCCCCAGTACGCCGTCGACAACCACGCGCGTGGGCGGCGTACTTCCAGCACCGCTAGGAGCAGAGGCTGGCGTCCACCAATGAGGCGCCGGTGGTGGGCGGCGTCAAGAACAGCGAGGGACGCCGCGTATGGTGGGGCGCCCCCGGCCGCATGCTCCAGGACGTGCTGGAGTACCTCGAGGGCGGCAACGACCCACCGCTGGCATAACCTGCCGCGGAGGCCGTCCCGGTCCACCGCCAGAGCGCTGGGCAATGGATGCCTAGGAGGTTTGGCTCCTCCTCAACTTCTTCCTCTCACTCCTCCTCCCGCTCCTCTTCCTATTCCTCCGGCTCGCCGGCAGTGCTTGGCGTCAAGGCCGAGCCCGCAGCGGAGACACCGCTCAGCCGGCGCACTTGCTGCGCCAGCATCATCCTCAATGAGGGCGGCTGGCGCGCCTCCTCCTCAGCTCCTCCGCGCTTCGTCAAACCAAAGACAGAGCCGGGGCTCGCCGCCGTGAAGATGGAGCCCGACGCCGGGGAGCTCGACGACGCGGCGGCCTTGAAATGGGTGCGTGATGACTAGGTTCACATGGAGATGGAGCGCCAGCGCCGCGCCCTAGAGCAGTTAGAAGCTCAGCGTCGGGGCCGTGACGAGGGAGGCGTCGTCGTCCTCGATGATAGTGACGACGACGACGCGCCGCCACCGCCACTGATCCGCCAGGGCGACGCCGGGCAGGGGACCCGCAGGAGCGGCCGCGTCAAGGAGGAGAAGGCCGCCGGCGACGGCGGTGAGGATGGCGGCGACGTCGGTGACTTAGCCGTGCTCAGCGACTTCTTCGGCATGTAGTTGTAGTTGCGGCCTTTTTTTTAATAAATTTTCTATGTAAAATGTCGAACATGCCGAATTTTAGCCAAACTTTGTCGAATACTCTTTTTTTAAAACAAAAACGGCGTCTGGGGGCGGCCCTGGGGTCAGCGGCTGGGAACCCACTCGCCCCCACGCCAATTTTTATCACCGGCTCGCGCCCAGGCGGCGATTTTACGCGCCCCCTAGGGAGCCAATGGCTGGAAATGCTCTGAGACCTGCTAAATCACCATTTTATTATGCGCCATCCATAGCGTCCACGACATCGCCGCAAAGATTAACCGAAATAAGCGGCGATGCTGTCTCGCGAGTGTAGCTCTAGTCTAGAAAAACTCCACCAGGTTCAGGCCCTCCCAGTCTGGCCCCGGTGCCTCATGGACGAAAGTCCATAGGGCATGTGCCGTCGTGCACGAGAAAAATATATGGGTCCCAGTTTCCTAGACCGCATAGAGGGGGCAAATGTCATTATTCAGGCCATGCTGCTTAAGCACCTCGGTCCCCGAAGGGAGGCGGTCTTGTAATAGTTGCCAAACAAAAATCTTATCTTCAAGGGCAATGGCGCCTTCCACAAAGTTGAAAGCCAGGGAAAGGTTGGCAAGTGGCATAATGCACGATATACCCAGCTCATTGAGAACTCACCTGAAGGTGTGATACTCCAAGAGACGGTATCCGAATAATCCAGCCCCACCGGCCGGAGGGCTGCCCGCAATCTACCCCACTCTGCAGTTTCCTCATGCCCAAATGTCTGATGGAACAAGATGTGCCACTGACCATCCTGTGAGGCCGTGAAAACCAAGAGCCTCGGGTCCGCAGAAATAGCGAACAGATTATGGAAACTCACTCAGAGGGGCTCACCACTTATCCATGGATCCAGTCAGAATTGGGTTCCTTCCCCATTGCTAGTAGTGAAGGAAACCCCTAAACGAATATCCTCCTTGATCCGTTCAATGGATCTCCAAAACTGGGACCCGTGAGCGTGAACATGTGAGGAGAAGCTCGCCCCTTAGGTATTTTTCCTTAAGGAGCTGCAGCCACAAGCATCCCTCGCCCCGCAAGATCCTTCACACCCATCGCAGCATGAGGGTGACATTCATGCATCACGAGGCTATAATACCTAATACAACCTGATCCTTGGGCATACAAATTTCCGCCCATTTGACCATATGATACTTTTGGCGGCCGTTCGATGCCCCACACCGTCCTCTTGCTCTAGTATCCTCACTTGTGCTGGTAGAATCGACCGACTGGCATACTCGCCATTGCTGACCATGGCACGACCTGCGTGCCGTAGCGAAGGGCCGCTTCATGGGACGCAAAAAGGCCACTATTGTGGCGTGTGTACTTTAGATGGGATGGCGACCACCGACGCCTCGCCATCAAAGACCAATGACCCAATCAGAAACGTCATTGCCACCACCGAAGGTTGCCGAAGTGGAGACCTCCTCGCCGCCACCTTCATCAACCAATGTCGAGGCTTAACCTGACTACAATTCTCTAGCAGCGGCGAGGGGAAGGAAGGATGGGGAGGTAGAAAAAGGAGACGACTTAGGGTTTGGATGGCGGTAGACATTTCAAAGCAGGTCGATTAGGTTCCTTGCAATAGGTAGTGGTAGATGATGGATGTGACGCCCGGATAATTAAGCTACAGTGATTCCCCGCTAATGATGCCACGTCACCACGGTTACTGTGATAAACTCTCGATAGTTCAGAACCGAAACAAATTCAAAATTTAAATAAAAGAAAAACAATAAAAGTTTTAAAAAATTAAAACAAAAATGTTCGGTGGTTGCCAAATATTACAAAGATAATTATGGTGTAAGGTTCACAATTTTATAAAATGCCTAAGTGTTTATAAATAAATAAAAACAGAAAAGAAAATAAATAAAAAGAAAACAGAAAACAATACAAAAAAAAAGGAAGAGAAACCCCCCCTGGACCCTGGCCCAACTGGGCCGACCCCAGGCCCAGTCGGCCACCCCCATAACCCCCACGCCCCGAAACCCTAACCCCCAGAACCCCCACTACCCACTCCCCCGATTCCCCACATTCTCCCTCGTCTCTCCCTCTCGCCCGATCCAATCGGGATCGAGCGTCCATCGCCGCCGCCTGGAGCCCCCCGCCCCCCTGACGACGCCCGCCGCCGCCGGACCTCCACCCCGTCGGACGCCGCCCCCTGCCTCCTCCCAGGCGCCCCCACTCGACTGGATCGGGGAGGTCCCGCGCCGCCCCGACGCGCCTCGACTGCGGCGCCCATCCCCTGCGCCTCCGTCCTCCCCCGCGACGCCACCTCGCCAGAGCCGCCCCACCGTCTTCACCGGCGTCGCCACGCCCTGCCCCGCGTCGGACGCCACCTCGACCCCCTCCTCGCCGGACCTCGCGTCCTCGGCCTCTTCCCCGCCGGCCGCCAGCAAGCCTCGGCGCCCCCTCTCCCCATCAACGCTGGTGAGGCCCTGGGCCTCTCCCCTTCTCTGCTTCCCGTCTCGCTCGCGGTCACCGCACGGTAGACGCCCCCACACGCGCGCCCGCGGTGAGCACGCTCTCACCATGCCCCGCACGCCCTTTGCGCCGAGCCCCCCTCGTGCCCGAGTCATCCTCGCCCTGCGCTGCCTCCCTGCACCGATCACGACGGCCGTCGCGCCTCGCCCGTCCGCCCGTGCTCGCCTTCCCGTGCACACTCGCCGACGCCCCGTGCGGAGGCTCCGCGCGCGCCGTGCTCGCCCACCGGCCGCCCGCGTCGTCCGGGCTTGCCGTGCCCGTGGCCGGCGCCTCCCCCTGTCGATCTGGGCATTGCCCAATCGGGCCGGGTGCCTGCGCCCGTAGCCACCGCTAGGCCCCCCCAGGCCACTGACTAGGGGGCCCCGCCCCAGAACGGTTAAAAAAAAGAAAGAAAGAAAAGAAAAGGAATTAGAAATATATATATATATATAATATTAAATAAATAAATAAATAATAACTAAAATAATTAAAATATTAATTAATTAATTAAGTAATTACTTAAGTTAATTAATCTTGATTAGATTAACCTAATCACTAATTAAGCTAATTAATCTGTTTTAGTTAATCATAGAGAATGACAGGTGGGTCCCCCTGGACCCACATGTCAGGTTGACCAGTCAACTCTGTTGACTGATTACATCAGCATGACATCATGCTGATGTCATAAAACCAAATTTTGAACTAAATTAAATAATTAACTAAATTCTAGAAATTAATAAAATCTTTAGAAAATCATATCTTTTAATCCGTAACTCGGATGAAAATATTTTCAACATGAAAGTTGCTCAGAACGACGAGACGAATCCGGATACGCGGTCCGTTCGTCCGCCACACACCCCTAACCTATCGAACCCGCAACTTTCCCCCTCCGGCTCCTCTGCCCAAAAACGCGAAACACCGGGAATACTTTCCCGGATGTTTCCCCCCTTAACCGGTACCACCTCATACCACGTTAGGGCACACCTAGCACCGCTCATTGTCACGTCACGCATCGTCGTGTTTATGTTTGCATTGTATTCATTGTTTCTTCCCCCTCTTATCTCCGGTAGACTACGAGACCGACGCTGCTGCTGCCCAGTTCGACTACGGAGTTGACGACCCCTCTCTCTTGCCAGAGCAACCAGGCAAGCCCCCCCCCTTGGTCACCAGATATCGCCTATTCTCCTCTATACTGCTTGCATTAGAGTAGTGTAGCATGTTACTGCTTTCGTTAATCCTATTCTGATGCATAGCCTGACATTGTCGCTGCATCTGTTGATACCTTACCTGCAATCCTAACTGCTTAGTATAGGATGCTAGTTTATCATCATTGGCCCTACATTCTTGTCAGTCTGCCTTGCTATACTATCGGGCCGTGATCACTTGGGAGGTGATCACGGGTATATACTATACATACATACATACTATTCAGATGGTGACTAAAGTCGGGTCAGCTCATTGAGTACCCGCAAGTGATTCTGACGAGGGGGCTGAAAGGACAGGTGGCTCCATCCCGGTAGAGGTGGGCCTGGGTTCCCGACGGCCCTCGACTGTTACTTTGTGGCGGAGCGACAGGGCAGGTTGAGACCACCTAGGAGACAGGTGGGCCTGGCCCTGTTCGGCGTTCGCGGATACTTAACACGCTTAACGAGATCTTGGTATTTGATCTGAGTCGGCTATGAGCCTATACGCACTAACCATCTACGTGGGAGTAGTTATGGGTATCCCGACATCGTGGTATCAGCCGAAGCACTTCAGACGTCAGCGACGGAGCGGCGCGCGCCGAATTGGACTGGAACGCCACTAGGCTAGGTCTGCTTTCGGCCGCCCTCGCAACGTGCAGGTGTGCTATGGGCGATGGGCCCAGACCCCTGTGCGCTTAGGTTTAGACCGGCGTGCTGGCCTCTCTGTTGTGCCTAGGTGGGGCTGCGACGTGTTGATCTTCCGAGGCCGGGCATGACCCAGGAAAGTGTGTCCGGCCAAATGGGATCGAGCGTGTTGGGTTATGTGGTGCACCCCTGCAGGGAAGTTAATCTATTCGAATAGCCGTGATCTTCGGTAACAGGACGACTTGGAGTTGTACCTTGACCTTATGACAACTAGAACCGGATACTTAATAAAACACACCCTTCCAAGTGCCAGATACAACCGGTGGTCGCTCTCCCTCAGGGATATGAGGAGGGGATCGCCGGGTAGGATTATGCTATGCGATGCGGCTGGAGATGCGCCTGGATATGCTACTTGGAGATGCTACTTGGAGGACTTCAATCTACTCTCTTCTACATGCTGCAAGACGGAGGCTGCCAGAAGCGTAGTCTTCGACAGGATTAGCTATCTCCCTCTTATTCTGGCATTCTGCAGTTCAGTCCACTGATATGGCCTCTTTACACATATATCCATGCATATGTAGTGTAGCTCCTTGCTTGCGAGTACTTTGGATGAGTACTCATGGTTGCTTTCTCCCCCTTTTTCCCCTTTCCTTCCTTCCTGGTTGTCGCAACCAGATGCTGGAGCCCTGGAGCCAGACGCCACCTTCGACGACGACTACTACACTGGAGGTGCCTACTACTACGTGCAGCCCATTGCCGACGACCAAGAGTAGTTAGGAGGATCCCAGGCAGGAGGCCTGCACCTCTTTCGATCTGTATCCCAGTTTGTGCTAGCCATCTTATGGCAACTTGTTTAACTTATGTCTGTACTCAGATATTGTTGCTTCCGCTGACTCGTCTATGATCGAGCACTTGTATTCGAGCCCTCGCGGCCCCTGGCTTGTATTATGATGCTTGTATGACTTATTTATGTTTTAGAGTTGTGTTGTGATATCTTCCCGTGAGTCCCTGATCTTGATCGTACACATTTGCGTGCATGATTAGTGTACGATTGAATCGGGGGCGTCACAAGTTGGTATCAGAGCCGACTGCCTGTAGGAATCCCCCTTTCCAATTCCTTGGCCGAAGTTGAGTCTAGTCATTGCAAAACTTTTACTAACTTGGCTGTGTGCCTTACGGGCCCACGTCGCCATCGGGTGGTATTAGGATCTTTTATTCCTCGACCTATACTCTGGGACTCTTATTTCTCTTCTATTCGGGTTAAATGATTTTTGCTAAATCTAACATTAGGATCTCGTTATCACTTTCACCCGGAGAGCCCCTTATTAATGATAATCGTCTGCGGCACGTGAAGACCCTGAAGATACTCTTCGTTGTTAACCCGAGAACTTATGTTCATCGCATTTGCAATTCCCCTTCCACCGTCAACCCTTATGGATAACTACTTGCAGTTGTTATTCTTACATTCATCCCCAGTTGGTCTTGTTATTACCAGATACCTCGAAACACTCGTCGTTGTCTCGATAATCCTTTGAGCTTATCGCCTTGCTGTTCCTTGTCACCTGAATACCCCTATGGATAATTCTCGCACTTATCGAGTATCCGCTCATCCCCCAGTTGTTCATGTGTTTCACAATGGTCTTCGAAATACTATTTGATCCTCCAAAAATCCTTAATAGCTTATTGCTCTGCAATACTTGTCTGCTTGCATTATGGATACTTTCCATATGTCTGGCAATATTCGTTAGTATCCTTAGGCATCGTCATTTTGATCCTATTGATTCAGCATGTGTGCGAATGCACACAATCATCTATCAACCCTTCTAAATTATCCTTCCGGCTCAGACATCATTTTTGAACATGAGCTGGTTCTCGACCAAACTATTTGTCGTCAATTGTGCCTCTGGTATATTCAACTTATCCATCCCTACTCAGAGCATTGCTTCTGATCCTTTGTTTTGGAAATCGAAATTCCTTTATTATCTAAGCATCGAATCATTCCGATGTTCTATAATATGATGACCGTGCATTCTTCTTCCTTTGGTTGAGTACCGATGCTCACGTCAGATCCCTTGTGGACCACCAGATCCTTTATTGGATTTTATCTGACAACGCCCTTCATATTCAATAACCTTGTGAGCCTTTCCTCTGATACATAATGCCTTTGATAAATTGTATCCTCTGCTTTCTTAACCATGCTCTGTCTTCGAGCTTGAGTTAATTACTTCTAAAGATTCTGGTATATGATTATAAGATGCCCCGATGGGTTGAACCTATGCCTTCCTTAATGGGTGAGAACTCGAAAGTTTTCACGAGTCGTACTCTTCTGGTATTTTGCCAGATAAAATTTCAAAACTACAACTTCATTGAGCGCGAGAAGTGAATGAAAGGTTGTGCATTGGAGAAGTGGGAGTCGACCTTGAACTTTGCGTTCATGCCCATGGACACGATGTACATCTTCTCATCGAAGCTTCTTTTAAAATCAATTATTCCCTTGGTATAAGTTCATCTTATATCTGAGATCTGGCCTTTTTGCAATCGTGGTTCTGACCATGTTCTCCTTTAAATATCATGTCCTGTGCAAGTTTAAGCACTTGTCTTCTATAGAGCAATACCCCAGTTCAACTTCTAGTTTGATCTGTCGTCGAGTATTACCACCTGGTATCTCGAGATTATCTTGGAACTGCATAATTTCTTATGAGTTCTTCATCAAGTACTACATACTCACCGATTACAAATTTTTCATGGGCTCGGAGTTATTGAACACTCAAAGACACCGATAACTGAACCGAGTCCGCTCTATGGTTCAACAACTCTTCAGTAAGCTTCTATAAGTACGAGTTTGTACCCGATCACGCCATTCCTAGCCTGTTTGGCTATATCATTGCCGTGACGATTCTAACGGTGCTACCTGGTCCTTATTCTCGGAGCACCAATTTTCGACGATGAACTAACCTTACGTCGATTTTCCTCGTCATATCCTTTCACCTTAAACAACAAGCTTGAGTTCGAGTTTGTGTCGTACCCTTGGTTCCAATAACCTTTCACTTCATCATTACTTTGACTTGATGTCGTCGTCGATCGATTACATCTTCATGAACTCTCGCGACAAAGGTTTCGTGATCGTCAACATTCTGAGCTCATCCAGGATATCAATTGGATTCATGATGAGAAATACCATCCTTGCCTCGATGAATTGTATTATCATCGACCACTTTATTGCCTTCCCACCAACACAAGCTTGTTCATGTTTGGTGTTATACCTTGAGTTCCTTGCTGTCCAGCAATTGATCTTCCTTACCTCGGAAGTATTACCATCTCTTTTTGTCAAGAATGTGGTGAGAATTTCACCACCTCTTAATAATTCTTGATATCATAATACTTCTTTCCATCTTCGTTCATTCCTTGGTCCCCGTATTGTTTTCAACCGGAATACCGACAATGGAGCTATGACGTGTGAATTCAAAACTTCTAGCAACCCTATTGCTTTGAAGTGAATGGGCGATAGTTCATTCTAAGTCCTTCGCTAATTGAATCACCATTCTGACATTCGTCGTGCAACCCAACCCATATTTCGGGCGCACATTTCAACCAATGTTTAATTGTGTATGTTTTCCTCGAGCATACTTCCTTATATCATTTGATCTGGCAAATGTTATCTCCTTGTTCACTTAATGGTGGAAATCCATCTTTTGGGGAATCTCGGCGAATTGCCGTTGAGTTCACCAGACACCTCCTTGTCCTCTCCTTGGGTTAATGATGAACTCTTGTTAATGGAAGTCACTTCATAGTTCATTTCCCGAGAATCTTACAGTGTCATCCCGTCAATTGGTGTTGCACCTTTCTTCTCAAGCATCCTGAGCCTGAGGTATCCTGACACCAATCATACCTGAATCTCCGTCAGATATGATGGTTAGGACAACTTTCCAAGAGTTATGATATTGATCCTTTGATGACCCGGTAACATGATGTCATGCCTAGCACCCCCCCCCCCCGGCTGGAGGACCTATCATTATAGATTCCTTTTCAGCAAGGTTATCCATTCATCCATGAGGAAATTGTAAGACTTATTCTACAAGTTATTCTTGATGGATCCTTCGTGTTTCCAAAGTCTGATCTTCACCTGAAGACCATGTCACTGCTATCTCGAAGCATGTCAATGGTACTCCGATTTTCAACAGGCACGTTTGAAGCACGATGCTATATTTTAATTATCAATTATCCTAACACCGTTGTATGAGTAATATCATGAGATTCCTCCCCCCTTACCTAAATGGTTTTCTACTTTATATCCTGTCATGGATATCTTGCTCTGCTTGTCCTTGGGAAGGATATACCTCGAAATATGTGTTTAAACATATTTTCTTTTCCATTGTTCTGTTTAATCTGATGATCATATTTTCCTTCCATTGGTTTGTTTAAACCTTTTCTATGATCTATATGATATAAGCAGTAATAATCCACTGCTTGTGCAAACACCTCAATGTACAACTCTGTCAGTAAGACCTTGTTACTATTGTTGATGACATTCCGGTAACCACCGATGGACGGGAACCTTGCCTATTGGTCCGCCTCGTTTCAACGAGCAGGAAAATGGTTCTCTTCGTCCCTCGCCCTTGGTACCAACGTTGTTGCCGACATAGCTGACATGGTACTCCCTGACATGCCTTGCTATCATGACCGTGCAAGATGTCACTGCTCCTATTATAAAAAAAAAGAGGAACCACATGGTGGGCCCATAACCCACAGTTTCACAGGATCGAAACCTGACTCTCCTATACACCCTGTTGTCACAGTTATTCCTCGTGCTTGACTTTGTATGTAATTCACGGGCCACTTGCCTGTTGATCCATTCTGGTATCAGACACAATACTTATTCCCATTGCTTTGAACCCCTTTTCACGCCCTGTTCCAGGCATCGAACGATTGCCTGCCCGCTCGAAACTTCCCAGGATACCTCCTTACTCTTCTCTTGATATTTTCTTAAGTTTCAATTCGAGAGTTACTTCCGCCACCCTCCCCGATGTTATCGACCAGATAGTCAAACCTGCAGAGGTCCATTCTCTCGGAATACCCACCCTTTATCCTTTCGTAAGTATGATGGAACCCTGAAGAAAGGACGACAAACTTCATCATGATGACCTGAAGGAGAGGACTGAAGACATCAATGTAATGGGTCGACCTCTTCGAGAAGAGCTACTATGATCGAGAAGAATCGTTAGAATTTCGTAACCAGACCCCTTCCCCCTTATAACCGATCCTAAATCTCGGGACGAGATTTCTTGTAGTGGAGGAGAATTGTGACGCCCGGATAATTAAGCTACAGTGATTCCCCGCTAATGATGCCACGTCACCACGGTTACTGTGATAAACTCTCGATAGTTCAGAACCGAAACAAATTCAAAATTTAAATAAAAGAAAACAATAAAAGTTTTAAAAAATTAAAACAAAAATGTTCGGTGGTTGCCAAATATTACAAAGATAATTATGGTGTAAGGTTCACAATTTTATAAAATGCCTAAGTGTTTATAAATAAATAAAAACAGAAAAGAAAATAAATAAAAAGAAAACAGAAAACAATACAAAAAAAAGGAAGAGAAACCCCCCCTGGACCCTGGCCCAACTGGGCCGACCCCAGGCCCAGTCGGCCACCCCCATAACCCCCACGCCCCGAAACCCTAACCCCCAGAACCCCCACTACCCACTCCCCCGATTCCCCACATTCTCCCTCGTCTCTCCCTCTCGCCCGATCCAATCGGGATCGAGCGTCCATCGCCGCCGCCTGGAGCACCCCGCCCCCCTGACGACGCCCGCCGCCGCCGGACCTCCACCCCGTCGGACGCCGCCCCCTGCCTTGTCCCAGGCGCCCCCACTCGACTGGATCGGGGAGGTCCCGCGCCGCCCCGACGCGCCTCGACTGCGGCGCCCATCCCCTGCGCCTCCGTCCTCCCCCGCGACGCCACCTCGCCAGAGCCGCCCCACCGTCTTCACCAGCGTCGCCACGCCCTGCCCCGCGTCGGACGCCACCTCGACCCCCTCCTCGCCGGACCTCGCGTCCTCGGCCTCTTCCCCGCCAGCCGCCAGCAAGCCTCGGCGCCCCCTCTCCCCATCAACGCTGGTGAGGCCCTGGGCCTCTCCCCTTCTCTGCTTCCCGTCTCGCTCGCGGTCACCGCACGGTAGACGCCCCCACACACGCGCCCGCGGTGAGCACTCTCTCACCATGCCCCGCACGCCCTTTGCGCCGAGCCCCCCTCGTGCCCGAGTCATCCTCGCCCTGCGCTGCCTCCCTGCACCGATCACGACGGCCGTCGCGCCTCGCCCGTCCGCCCGTGCTCGCCTTCCCATGCACACTCGCCGACGCCCCGTGCGGAGGCTCCGCACGCGCCGTGCTCGCCCACCGGCCGCCCGCGTCGTCCGGGCTTGCCGTGCCCGTGGCCGGCGCCTCCCCCTGTCGATCTGGGCATTGCCCAATCGGGCCGGGTGCCTGCGCCCGTAGCCACCGCTAGGCCCCCCCAGGCCACTGACTAGGGGGCCCCGCCCCAGAACGGTTAAAAAAAAGAAAGAAAGAAAAGAAAAGGAATTAGAAAAAAATAATATATATATATATATAAAATATATTAAATAAATAAATAAATAATAACTAAAATAATTAAAATATTAATTAATTAATTAAGTAATTAATTAAGTTAATTAATCTTGATTAGATTAACCTAATCACTAATTAAGCTAATTAATCTGTTTTAGTTAATCATAGAGAATGACAGGTGGGTCCCCCTGGACCCACATGTCAGGTTGACCAGTCAACTCTGTTGACTGATTACATCAGCATGACATCATGCTGATGTCATAAAACCAAATTTTGAACTAAATTAAATAATTAACTAAATTCTAGAAATTAATAAAATCTTTAAAAAATCATATCTTTTAATCCGTAACTCGGATGAAAATATTTTCAACATGAAAGTTGCTCAGAACGACGAGACGAATCCGGATACGCGGTCCGTTCGTCCGCCACACACCCCTAACCTATCGAACCCGCAACTTTCCCCCTCCGGCTCCTTTGCCCAAAAACGCGAAACACCGGGAATACTTTCCCGGATGTTTCCCCCCTTAACCGGTACCACCTCATACCATGTTAGGGCACACCTAGCACCGCTCATTGTCACGTCACGCATCGTCGTGTTTATGTTTGCATTGTATTCATTGTTTCTTCCCCCCTCTTATCTCCGGTAGACTACGAGACCGACGCTGCTGCTGCCCAGTTCGACTACGGAGTTGACGACCCCTCTCTCTTGCCAGAGCAACCAGGCAAGCCCCCCCCCCCTTGGTCACCAGATATCGCCTATTCTCCTATATACTGGTTGCATTAGAGTATTGTAGCATGTTACTGCTTTCGTTAATCCTATTCTGATGCATAGCCTGACATTGTCGCTACATCTGTTGATACCTTACCTGCAATCCTAACTGCTTAGTATAGGATGCTAGTTTATCATCATTGGCCCTACATTCTTGTCAGTCTGCCTTGCTATACTATCGGGCCGTGATCACTTGGGAGGTGATCACGGGTATATACTATACATACATACATACTATTCAGATGGTGACTAAAGTCGGGTCAGCTCATTGAGTACCCGCAAGTGATTCTGACGAGGGGGCTGAAAGGACAGGTGGCTCCATCCCGGTAGAGGTGGGCCTGGGTTCCCGACGGCCCTCGACTGTTACTTTGTGGCGGAGCGACAGGGCAGGTTGAGACCACCTAGGAGACAGGTGGGCCTGGCCCTGTTCGGCGTTCGCGGATACTTAACACGCTTAACGAGATCTTGGTATTTGATCTGAGTCGGCTACGAGCCTATACGCACTAACCATCTACGTGGGAGTAGTTATGGGTATCTCGACGTCGTGGTATCAGCCGAAGCACTTCAGACGTCAGCGACGGAGCGGCGCGCGCCGAATTGGACTGGAACGCCACTAGGCTAGGTCTGCTTTCGGCCGCCCTCGCAACGTGCAGGTGTGCTATGGGCGATGGGCCCAGACCCCCGTGCGCTTAGGTTTAGACCGGCGTGCTGGCCTCTCTGTTGTGCCTAGGTGGGGCTGCGACGTGTTGATCTTCCAAGGCCGGGCATGACCCAGGAAAGTGTGTCCGGCCAAATGGGATCGAGCGTGTTGGGTTATGTGGTGCACCCCTGCAGGGAAGTTAATCTATTCGAATAGCCGTGATCTTCGGTAACAGGACGACTTGGAGTTGTACCTTGACCTTATGACAACTAGAACCGGATGCTTAATAAAACACACCCTTCCAAGTGCCAGATACAACCGGTGGTCGCTCTCCCTCAGGGATATGAGGAGGGGATCGCCGGGTAGGATTATGCTATGCGATGCGGCTGGAGATGCGCCTGGATATGCTACTTGGAGATGCTACTTGGAGGAATTCAATCTACTCTCTTCTACATGCTGCAAGACGGAGGCTGCCAGAAGCGTAGTCTTCGACAGGATTAGCTATCTCCCTCTTATTCTTGCATTCTGCAGTTCAGTCCACTGATATGGCCTCTTTACACATATATCCATGCATATGTAGTGTAGCTCCTTGCTTGCGAGTACTTTGGATGAGTACTCACGGTTGCTTTCTCCCCCCTTTTTCCCCTTTCCTTCCTTCCTGGTTGTCGCAACCAGATGCTGGAGCCCTGGAGCCAGACGCCACCGTCGACGACGACTACTACACTGGAGGTGCCTACTACTACGTGCAGCCTGTTGCCGACGACCAAGAGTAGTTAGGAGGATCCCAGGCAGGAGGCCTGCGCCTCTTTCGATCTGTATCCCAGTTTGTGCTAGCCATCTTATGGCAACTTGTTTAACTTATGTCTGTACTCAGATATTGTTGCTTCCGCTGACTCGTCTATGATCGAGCACTTGTATTCGAGCCCTCGCGGCCCCTGGCTTGTATTATGATGCTTGTATGACTTATTTATGTTTTAGAGTTGTGTTGTGATATCTTCCCGTGAGTCCCTGATCTTGATCGTACACATTTGCGTGCATGATTAGTGTACGATTGAATCGGGGGCGTCACAATGGAGTACGTAGTTATTGTGAGTTCAATATATCTTTTCCCTTTCTAATATGATATGCATTATGTTGATGCTTGGCATATTTTTAATTATAATATATTCACAATGTGCATCCGAGGACGTAGAGGTCGGGAGGCTGTGTTCATTTCAGGAGAAAAAAAATGAGTAGACACTATAAGATCCCTCGTCATATTTTTGTTGCTATTTTTTGGTGTGTATAAAAAATGTAGTCGTAAGAAAGAAAGTGCACCATCTATTATTTTAAAGTTTCCAAGAGGACTATTTTTTTTCTGTAATGCTATAGCCATAGAGTTTTGAGGTTGGAAGTGAGATGAGGATGTCAAGACTTGTGTACCAGGATGATATGTTATCAATACTACATTATCTTGCATAATGTAGTATTGAAAATGTACCACAGTTGTAGTAATGAAGAATGATATGTTTTCAATAGTAAGTAATTTTTACCACTACTTATATTTTGAAACTTAGCATATGGTCCCATATCACTACTTATTTGACATCTGTGCTTTCTATCGAATAAGATGAAAGAAAGGCTAACCCCCCGGCTTCTACATGCATACATCCAACATTATTGAATAAGATGAATATTTACTAGTATTGTCTTTTGTGCAGGTACTTAATCATAATCGATCATCTATGGAGTACTTCAGTGTGGGATATTATTAGGCGTGCTTTTCCAGATGGTGGTTGTCGCAGCAGAATAATAACAACCACCCAATTTGAGGATGTAGCATTGGCGTGCTGTAGTTATCAGTCGAAGTACAAATTTGAGATGAAACCTCTCAAATATGATCAATCACAAAAATTATTTTTCCATATGGTGTTCGGCTCTGAAGATAAAGTCAGCTTTCCTGAGGGCTTCAGAGAAATATCATCTGAGATTATTAAGAAATGTGGTGGTTTACCATTATCAATGGCAAATATAGCCAGCTTGTTGGCAACGGAAAAAAGCAAAATAAACCTCCAGCAATGGAAGGACATTCGAGATTCTTTACCTCCCACTCTGAAGAAAGATCCCACTTCTGAAGGGATGGAAAAAGTTATAAACCTTATATACAATAATCTTTCCCCTGAACTGAAGACGTGCTTGCTGTACCTTGTTGTGAATCCAGAGGGCTACACGGTCAGTAAGGATGACTTGGTGAAGCAATGGGTAATTGAAGGTTTTATACGGGAAGGACAAAACAAAGAGGAAATTGCAGTGCGTTATTTTGATGAGCTTGTCAGGAGGGGCATGATACAAGCTGTAGACATCAATTACCGTGGGGTGCTGTCATGTACACTTCACCACATGGTGCACAATCTTATTGTGAAGAAATCCATGGAGGGAAACTTCATCGTTGGTGTGGACAATTTTCAGTCAGCTAGATGCCTTCCTAACAAGGTTCGCCGTCTGTCTGTTCAATTTGGTGGTGCGAGGAGTGCACAGATACCAGCGGGAATCATTCTGTCAGAAGTTCGATCACTTGCATTTTTTGGATTTGATGGATGCGTGGATTTCATTGAGGAGTGTAAGCTTCTTCGAGTTTTAATTCTCCATGTGTGGGCTGATCAAGATAAGGTGCCTTTTGACCTCTCTGGAATTATTAGTAAACTACTTCCACTGAGATATGTGAAGATTGCATGTAATATCACCGTCAAACTTCCAGCCAAGATTCAAGATCTGCAATTCCTGGAGACACTGGAAGTTGATACACCAGTAGTTGCCATTCCATCGGATATTGAAGGACTCAGCAGACTCTCCAGTCTAAAGATTGCACTTAGAGAGCTATCGAGGGAAGAAATCTGTATCCTCCAAAAATTGCCAGCCCTCGCTGCTCTTTCGCTGCATGTGTGGACCTCTCCAGTCGAAATGATCGTCTTCAACGAGGGGGGGTTTCTAGTTCTGAAGTCCTTCGAATTCAGGTGCCCTGTGCCGCTGAAATATGAGGCAGGTTCAATGCCTGACCTCCAGAATCTCAACCTATGTTTCAATGGCCGCGAAGCAGATCATTATGGTATTGTGCCAATCGGCATGGAGCACCTGTCATGCCTTGAAGAAATCACCGCAGATATTTGGGGTGCAAATGCCGATGTAGGATCTACATTCAGAACTGCAATTGGCAGTCATCCAAACAATCCTAGAATCTACATGCAGTTGGTCGATCCTGTTTTTCATGGGGACGCAACCACAAGTGAGGGGACAATCAAAGTGGAAGATGAGAGGAAACAAGCTGATGATAAGTCAAGATTAGGAGATTGGTACTACAAATTAACCATTCTGAAAACTATTTCTCCTCCCATACCTTCCGACTCCCATACTATCTTCCGTGTGCTCCTCCTACTGCTCTTGTACTACAATTATTTTTTGTAACGACCTTACCTGTTTGTCAAAATCAGGATGTATGCGTTCCCCCGGTCAAAAAGGATGTCTACATCACAGGGATCCTCTTCGCGTGTGCCTGTGCAAGGTAATCATAATTCATTTTGTAGTTCATTATTTCTATTTCTCGACCCATGCATATATTTTCTTGTAGCATTTTTCTGCTTTCCTATTTGGGACCTTGTGCTTCTTTTTTCTCATGCTCGTACCGAAACTAATGATTATATTTACCAATAATGATGCTCATTTTACAAGAAAATCCATCGTGTTTTTGAGCTTGTGTATGTTTCGTTGATTCTGAGCGTTGTTCATGTTTCTGGTTGATGAAAGATTTTGTTGAATTGATTATGCAGGAGTTAACAAAAAGCTTAAAATGGAGATAGAAACTGACTGTATTGAAGTTAAGGCAGAGACATTCACATACGGTCGTGCAGATATGGCCCATAGGATGACAAAACTGAAAATAGAAACTGAAAATGTTGATGATAAGCTAGAGACAAAGTTTGGTATTCTAGAAGATATGGACATCGAACACTACACAGCATCATCTCCTATGAAGACTGAAAGTATTGAGGATAAGCTACAGACAAAATATGATACCCTAGAAGATAAGGACATCAAGCACTGGATGCCATCATCTCCTATGAGTAACCGCACTGACATGAACTGGAAGCCTTCTGGACGAGAAGATGAGAAAAAACTAGCTGGTACCAGGTACAAATCATCCGTTCTTCTAAAAGTAAATAGGGCCTCCTCATCGTCCTTCTCCTCGTTTACTTCAATGTTTCAGTTTCTAACATGTCATCCTACATGCTCCTGCTCGTGCCACCATGATTTTAATGTTTCTTATAAATTGTTTAATGAAGTTAAATAATTGTTGTTATCAGGATGTGTACCTCACCAGGGTCCTCTTCACGTCTGCCTGATGCAGGTAACCATATTATTTCCCTTTCCTTCCAACCGAATGCCGTTTCCCTCAAAATGTGCACAAAGTATTCCATTAGTCTACTTCCTCCTATTTGTTGTTGTCTTTCTTCTTCGGCAAACCACTGCCAGTACAAATCTGAATACTTTTGTTCATAACCGCCGGATTTCGAATGGATGGTTCAGATAATAGGCATGGCAACTCCTCTAGCCACTTAAACTTCGGCTGAACGATTTGTATGCGTTGAGATAAGCCTAGAGGGCTTCAATTTGGAAATTATAAGATGAGTAATATTGTTGTTGATTTGATGTGACCCTCGTATGGGGTATATATAGAAGTACATGAGAGGTAGAGACTTGGAATACAAGACAATTTACACACGGTTTAAACATATTCTATCTCTAACTCCTTGTCTCTAAATTAAACCCAATTATATTACTAACATTCCTCCTCAATTGTAACGGGAGTGAAGCCGATGATTGCGACTGAATTTAAAGTCTTGCGCTTTCGTCGTCTTCTCCGCTGCACCATCATCAACTGCGTCTCTGATGGTTGATGGGTCGGCACCTAGGACGGTGACTGCGTCCCCTTCTGGTGCCTTCCCTGTCTTCTCCTCTATTCCCTCCCGCAGTCACAGCGGGAGTAGCTGTAGAAATAGCCATGTATGTCATGTTGATGTAGTTGATCATAATGTAGTCGTGGTCGAGGTAGTCATGGTCGATGATGTAAACGTCATGGCTGATGAAGCCGCACAAAGCCGGAGGCACAAAAAAAAGCAATATAAACATTGTAGGTGACGAAGTTGTAGTCGTGGACGATGCACCATGTTTTGCCGCACAAAGGGGGTGTCGTCGGCGATGAGTCCACTGGTTTTGCCAGGACCAGAGGAAACCCATCGAGCACACATCGATTTTGCCAGAACCGTGTGGCCGTGTAGGGATCATCATTATAGTGACGACTTGTTGATGCAGTCGCACCATCATGGATGATGCGGTCGATACCGTCATCATGACGCGGTCATTGCCGTCGTGGAGGTCACGTCTTGCAGAAAAGTCTGTCAGAGGACGCTAGATGTCCATCTTATGGACAAAGTGGCGGCCTTGTGTTGATGATGATAGTGATGAAGACCACGTTGGGACCAAAACTAGTCAAGATTGGCTCCTCCCCTCCCCTCGCGTCGTCCTCCCCAGGGCGACCCGAGGGCCCCTAGGGTTTCCCTAGGCGCCGTCCCCCTCCCCTCCCCCCTGTCGTCACCCGAGGGCGTCGTCGGGCATCGCCTGGGCGACTGCCGATGACGGTGGCGGCGGGGCTTCGTCGCTTCGCCCGCTGTGGCGTTGGACCTCGGAAGCCTGGGCGGCGGCCCGGTCGGCGAGGCGGCGCCGTCCATCGGCTTTGACGCGCGCGGGAGGAGATGGCCGGCCCCCTTGGCTGCGCGGGCAGCGAGGGCCCGGCGGGTTGTGGTCGCGGCGCGGCGAGGTTCCTCCTCCTCTGCTCCAGATCTGAAGGTTAGGTTTTCCCCCTCTCTGCTCTCCTCGCTGGATTCGCCTGATTCCGGGCCTCTGGTCGTCGGACCTGGTGCCGGCAGGGTGATCCCCGAGCAGGTGGGGCTGGACGAGCCCGGGGGAAACCCTTGTTGGTATTTCCAACACGGCGGTGACGGCGCCCTGTTGTGTCGTTTTGCTCATTGGAGCTGCAGCCGTGGGCTCTCCTCCACAACCCGGCCATGCCTCCCGGGCGAAAGCTCAAATCCCGGCCTGGGATGGGCGGCGGCGGCGCCTGGTGCGTCGTGTCCTCCTTGGAGGCGCCGCCTGGGGAAGTTTGGTGCTTTGGGGGCATGTAGCAGCTGAAGGTGGGTGCCTGGCGTCTGTGGAGTCCGTGGCGTTCCTTCTGTGCAGGTTTCAGATCCAGCTACAAGTGCTCTGCGGTGGCGTTTGCAATGTCCCGGCGGGTCGGCGCCCTCGATTTTGGGCGGAAGGGGATCGGGTTCCCCTTCACGGCAGCAGCAACGCCGCAGGTGCCGATTCGGCTAGTTCGTGAGTTCCTCGTTCCTAATCTTCGCCATGTGGCTCGACAGTTTCTTCCTTTCAGCGACTCTCCCGGCAGCTTTCCCTCTTCCATCGGTATCCTTCGGCGCCTGCGTAGCAGCTTGTGTGTGTGTGCTCCGGCATGATGTGGTTGGCCCCATTGCTGGCCCGACCTTGAGACCAACCTATGCTCTTGCTCTCGGGTGAGCGTCTCTACACTTCGACGGTGCGGCGCCTTCGAGCCTAGGCGAGGGGAAGGGATCCCCTTCGGTGTTAGAGAAGGCATGTGTTGTGTCACCTCCAGTTTCGGGTTTTCAGCCATGTGCCCGACCTATTTTGGCGGCTGCAGATCCTCGTGGCTTCTGCATAGTCGTTTTCGGGGCCTTTGCATAGAGGGCTTATCCTTAATTGGCTGTTCTTCAATGTATTTTCTGTTCGCCGGTTGTAGGTGTAGCTTAGTTAGCTGTCCTTCTTTCTCCCATGTATCCTTTAGCCGTTGATTTGTTCGTGGTCTGCTTTTGTACTCCTGGCCGGTTGATGGCTTTGTTAATTCAAAGTCGGGCTCCTCTGGAGCCTCCGTTCCAAAAAATGAAGACCACGTTGGAAAGGACCTCGGCGATGACGTTGCAGCGATGTGTTGACGACGAGATCAACGATCCCAGGCTTGATGTAGCTACAGCCTGCATGTGTCTCCGGCTGCTCGATCCCAGGCTTGATGTAGCCCACAACTGCATGCACGCATCGGGCCGCTGGATCTCCTGTTTGCCGTGCATGCGCTGAATCGTACGGAGGCACCGCGCGAACCGTACTGAGACGGAGCTGAGTTGCAGCCATATTCGTCGGGAGGTGCACCTGCCTCGGCGCGGGCGAGCCCCGCATGCCAGATGGTGCCTCGCGAAGTGTGTGCGGACGCATGTCTGAGAGACTACGTCGAACCAGGCCTCCATGGGCGGCGCCGCCAACCAACGACGAGATTCCGGCCGCCGTTATATGTGCGACCTGCAGCTGGTCGCGGTCGTCCCGAGCTTCGCGTGCAGGAGTCGGGGCGCCCGACCATGTCGGCATCTCCCAGATCGCGCACGCGAGCTCTTGGCAGCGTCGGGAATCGGGATCTTTGTCGCCCGGCTGAGGCTCGCGACGGCAGCCTTTGTCCGCCGGCCTGTGGACTGCAGGCAAAGTGTTCGATGGAATGCCAAAGAGAGGCTTGTTAGGCTGGCAAGCGGGCCTCACATCTAGGAAACGATTTCATCTAACGCTGTTAGGAATTGGTGCCACGTCAACCTGACTGGCGGGCCTCATATGTCATAAACTCACTTAATTGAGACCGATCCGCCGATCAGTGTTTTTTGCAAAAACATTATTGAAGACATGGTGTTTTTTGCAAAAAAAAGTTGTATTGTAGCGTTTTTCGTAAACCTAGCCTTTAAAATAATGGTTTCGTGCAATTTACTCTATGCCCTCGGGTCATTGAAACTGACTTGTACCTGGGCTGGAGTCTCGCTTGTGGAGCCTACCGTGTGTCGCCCTGATCAAAGCTGGCTGCTCCACCGCCCGGGCCCCGCGTAGGCCTGTCCCTCGCGCTCAAATCGCCGGCCGCCCGTGGATTGGGGCGCGTCCGCCGCGTGCTGCCTGATCTGCTGAAGCTTGACGTCGAGAGGGTTTGATGCACGTGTGGTGAGGAGCTTGGATCGATGCACGTCACACCGGATGTACGCACGGAGACTGCCCCGCCATGCTGGTTTTTGCACGAATTTTCTCACCGGAGTAGATCTGATCATGGAGTTTAGTGCTGGCCAATGGAAAAAGTAATCTAATGGGATTTTGAATTTGTGGAACTGAAAATTGAATCTAATCTTGATATCCGATCAAATATTTGATTGATCAGGTGTTGCGCCCCCGGGGAGAGGAGATTAATCTCCCCCAGGACGGTGCGCTGCGGAAGTGGTGGCAAAACCTAGCATCGGCGTCGTGAGACTAACCGCTCTAGTACCATGTGGAAATTATAGGATGACTAATATTATTGTTGTATTGATCTGACCCTTGTATGGGGTATATATATAAATACATGAGAGGTAGAGGCTTGGAGTACAAGACAAGTTACACGTGGTTTAAACATATTATATTTCTAACTCCTTATCTCTAACTTAAACCCAATTATACTTCTAACACAATTGTATAGTTATGGGCTTATATTATATGAGTTGAAAGCTCTAAATATTTTTGCTCGTATTCATTACTCCAAAGGCTTTTTTACAGTTGCTCGTATTCATTAGTCCAAAGGCTTTTTTACAGTGTTGAGTCCCCCCATGAGTTGGCTAGGGATTTGTGCATATTTATGGGCTTATATTATTAGTTCTTTTTTGAGGAATATTATGGTGATGGCTCGCTGAATTGACATTGCAGGTGCTGACAAGATGTCGAAAGTGAAGACAGAAACTGGCTATATTGAAAATAAGGCAGAGATACACTCCGATTATATTGAAGACATGGTTGTCGAACCCCAGATGACAACGAGTGGCATCTGTGAGTTCGTCAAACTATTTCAGTGGGCCAAGTCTGCTAGTTCCTCTCAATATTCTGGATTGATTGGTACAAGGGAGCAAGAATTTCAGGGTGAAGTATTGGAGTTGGAGGAACGCCTAAAAGGTCTTATGGACACTCTGCCCACAATGTACACCCTCCTTGATCGAGCAGAGTGGAGTAGCCACGAAGATTATGTGGTTGAGCTCCTTCAAAATTTGAAGGATGCAGTGCATGATGCCGAAGACCTTGTTGATGAATTCAATTGGTACGAGCTGAAGGTGACAGTGGAAGACAATGCAAACCAACATCCTTTCAATGATTTTTTAAATGATGTCATTAAAGGCAGCTACAACGAGAAAGTGCAATGTATCCAAGATAAGCTTGACAATCTTTCGAATCAGCTAGAGAAGATGGGCTTGCATGAAGTTAGACAACGGTTTGACAAATCAGTCAGGCTAGAGACCACCTGTTTGCTAAACGAGACAAAAATATTTGGCCGCGACAAGGAGATGAAGCAGGTTATGGGGATGCTTAGCAAACCGAGAAATATTAGCGGTGCCCAGTCGAAAAACAATGATAATGATGAATCAAAAATACAAGGTCTTTATGTTTTGCCAATAGTTGGAAGTGGGGGTATTGGTAAGACCTGTTTGGCCCAACATGTTTGCAATCATCCAGATATAAGGTCTCACTTCGACCTAATAATTTGGATCTGCGTGTCGGATGACTTTGATGTTATGAGGTTGACTAAGCAGGCCTTGGAATCCTGCTCGGGAGAAATGCCAACATCAGATGACTTGAATATTCTTCAGCATGCTCTTTCTGAACACGTGAGGGACCAAAAGGTCTTGATTATCCTGGATGACCTGTGGGGTGATGCTTTCAAGGAACCCAATAAATATTGGAATATATTTTGTGCACCTTTAAAAAATATTGGACAGAAAAGTTTGATGTTGGTCACTACTAGATCTCCAATGGTTGCTCATAGGGTCTGCACAATGAAGCCCTTTACATTGCATGGTTTGGAGGAGGAGGATGCCTTTTGGAATTTCTTTGAACAATGCATATTTGGGCCCGAGAGTTCTAACAATGATCCCAGTTTAGAACACATTGGTATGAACATACTTCCTAAGTTGAAGGGTTGTCCTTTAGCTGCCCAAACTGTTGGATTCCTGTTAAGAATGGACCTCCGTGCATCACACTGGAATTGTGTATTGGAGAGTGAACTGTGGGAGTGGCCACAAAAGAAGACTGACATTTTGCCTTCTCTTCAGCTGAGCTACATGCATTTACCACTCCATTTGAAGAGATGTTTCGCATTATGTGCTGTTTACCCCAAGGATTACAGATTTAAAAAGCGTTTCTTAGCTGAAATTTGGGTGGCCGAAGGATATGTGGAACCTGAAGGTGACACTCCAGCTACAGATATTGGTTGTCAGTACTTTGAAGAACTTGTGAACGAGTCCTTCTTTGAAAAAGCACCTAGTGAGGCATACATAATCCCTCATTTGCTGCATGACATGGCAAAACTAGTTTCAAGGAATGACTGCTTCATCATAAGAGAAAAGGATGACTTTGGAAAACTTCCTCCGGATGTTCGTCATCTGTCAATTCTCTCTAGGAAAGGCCTTGACAAAGCCGACTTGTTGAGCCTGTGCAAGCACACAAAGCTGCGTACCCTACTTTTCGATCAACTTTTCGGAAGTAAAGGTATATCTTCTGTAATTGACCATTGGTGCAGCAGCCTTCATCATTTGCGTGTGATGTCTTGTGGCTCTACAAGTGAGTTACCAGATAGTATTGGCAGCTTGAAGCATCTTCGGTACCTTGAAATCTCCAGAGCTTGTCCTTTCAACAGCCTTCCTTCGACATTCTGTTACCTCTATAGTCTGCAGACTGTATATGCCAAGAAATGCAAGCTTGAAACCTTGTGTGGCGACTTCAGTAATCTGATCAGTTTAACGAGATTTAAATCGCACGGATTTGACTATTCTCCAGGTTGTGTCCTAGAGATTACTTTGGCCCATTGGGAAGGACTAGGACTTGGATTGATAAAGAATGTGTCAGATGTTAAAGGTTTGCGGTTACGTAATCTTGGCAAGATGAGCAAGAATCAGGCAGCAGAGGTGGAATTGAAGAATAAGCAACGTCTCAACAGCCTGGAGCTGAGCTGGGGTTGGTACCCTGGTGAGAAAGACAATGATGATACAGAAACACAAACAGAAATGCTTCAAATTTTAGAACCTCCTACTAGTCTCAAGTCTCTGCACCTCCAGAGCTACGGAGGTGCGTCTCTTCCAAGCTGGTTTGGGCCACAAAACTTGCCAAGCTTGACATCACTTACACTTTATGGATGTGATGGGCTAGAGAGCATGTTCTTGCCAGAGGGCACATCATTATCAAGGGTCTCACAGCAGACAGTTGACAGCAACAAAGACGCCACTGGTATTTTCTCGTCCCTGACAGAGCTCACTATATCTCACTGCCCAAAATTATCTAGCCTCGAACAATTCATACAGCCAGCTTATATTCCAGCCATCAAGAAGATAACAATAGATAATTGCGAAAGCTTGGCATCGGCTGGAAGTTTTGTGGGTTTCAGTTGCCTCGAGGAATTGGTGGTTGATAAGTGTCCAAACATTAACTCCCAATGTTTGGTCGCCCCGTCTCTCAAGAGGCTCGAGCTGGGTCGTCACACTAGTGCCTCAGTCAGAGGAAATAGCTTCAGTATTGGGAATCTCTGCGACAATATAAAGTGTTGCTCTCGCGCCAATTTGAAGTTATCATGTGATGGCCTCACTTCCATCCAACTACAGAACTGGAATCTTCCAGCTCTGCAGAGGTTGGACATTATAGCTTGTAGATCTCTTAGAAGTATTGGGCACTTCGAACCGACCTTCCCCAACCATTTGGTTTGTGGGGGAACTGGCAGCAGCATTAGTGGACGACTCTCATCCCTTATTTACCTACGTATTGTCTTATGTAATGAGCTGTCAGCAATTGATAACCTCCTATCAGAAGATTATCTACCTGTCATTCAGAAGATAGAATTTGTTGGTTGCTATAGGTTAGTGTCGCTCCCTGTTGAAATTGGGAGTTTATCTTCTCTGCGTCAGTTGGAGATCAGTCGATGCCCCAGCATCAGATGGCCAAGCGGATTGGTGTTCCCATCTTCCCTCGAGTGCCTCGACTTACGTGACAGTGGGGATATGTCTGCATGTGTTCCCAGCTGCCTAGACAACCTCACATCCCTTGTCTCACTGAGGCTGGACGAATGTCCGGGTATAACAGTCATTCCAGCAAAGGTATGGAGCAGTATTCGCAAATCACTGAAGCAACTATGTATTACGAGATGTCCAGACCTTGTGTCAATCGGTGGAGCAAGCGCAATCCGAGGACTGAGGGTGCTGACTATTGAGAATTGTCCAAAGATGGAGGACATAAAGCAGCCTAAGAAGAGAGGCAGCTTTAACTACAACCTCTGCGAAGAAAAATCGATATGGTAACTGCTATTCCTTGATTATTATTTTTTATAAGGTGGATTTCCAGGTTGTTTGTGCTCGTATTCTTTTCATGCGCTCTTGTGAGAATTTGATAAAGCACGTCTGCAGGGCGACGTGTTGATGATATATAACTGAATGTGTACACTGTTTGTTTACAAAAATAAATTAACCAGTGCTTTCCTCCTTCTTTTTCTATATGTAGATCGTCTAAGGGGAACAAATGGAGGAGAAATTAAAGGCTAAGATTCAGACCGAATCGATTTCACTGCAAGGCAGATCCTTGGACAGACGCACGTGTGTGTCTAATCGTCACCAAGCCAAGAGTCCAGTTTTAGCCGACAGACGCGTGTTTGTGTCTAATCGACCTGACTAAATATAGAACGTTGCCGTGTTTGGTGACATTTTTTTTTCTTTGTGGGGAGTGTTTAATTTCGGTTCTATAGCAAACAAGTGAGGATAAAAACGGTGTATGCATACTATTGTAGTATTTTTTATGGTGCCAATTGACATTTTTTTCGCTCAAATGATTGTATTGCAATTTCGATTCTAATCTGAATATCCTCCTGCTATATTTCTCCTCGTGCAGCCTCATTTTTGAATGCTTGTTTCCATAGCAAAAATAGCATCGCATGTCAATTGTCTGGGGGGAGGGAAATATACAGACAATGGTCACAGAAGAAGAATTAATAGAGACGTTCGCTGGACGAAAAAGCAAAAAATGGTCCTCATCAATAATCAAACTCGCGCCGTAATAAGAGCGAATGTCTATGACTAACCACCTGACCTAGGATGCGCTACTGGCCAACTACTGGGCGAACTTTTTAAGTACATTTATAGCCGCGCTATTTATTACACATGTCAATGTTTACTTTTTTTTCTTTTCGAAAAGGAGGGACTCCCCGGCCTCTGCATCAGAACGATGCATACGACCACATTTATAGATAAATAAAAAGGTTCAACAAGGTCTTATAGTCTGAAAACAAAATAACGGCAAGCTCACCAAGAGCCACAACGCCAAAAGCAAAAGGCCCAAAAGCCACAACCGGCTGACATAACAAAGATAGATAAACTATTACATGACCGCCATCCAAACCGGTCGAAGATATCCCGCGCTACCATCTCCCACCGGATAGATCCAGTAACCAAACGCTCCCTGGCCTCCGTCGGAATGAGTAACGACCATATACGGATCTGCGCAGTAGCTCGAAATAAAACCTGGAAAAAATGAATATTTGTTGCTCTATTAAAAGCCAAATCATTTCTGTGGTTCCAAATTGCCCACAACAAAGCACATACTCCTACGTGAATGTGTCTAGCTGTTTCGGACTCTATCCCAACAAGCCACGTTCCAAATAATGTACTGACCAAATTCGAAGGAGTAATGTTAAAGGCAATATGCACCGTGTGCCACAAAACTCTCGCCAACGGGCAGTCAAAGAAATGTCAACGTTTACTGTAGCGCTTTGATTTAATCTTTTTGAAATCATTTTGGAAAAAGTTCATGAATTACAGAAAATTTCATTTGTTTTGAAAAAAAAAGTTCATTTTGAAAAAGAAAGTTCACGATTTTGAGAAAAATCGTCTATCAATTTTGAAAAAGGTTCATCCATTTGGAAAATAGTTCACAAATCTTGAGAAAAAAGTTCACAGATTTGAAAAAAGTTCATCAAAATTCAAAAAAGGTTCATCGCTTCTAAAAAAAGTTCACCGTTTTTTAAAAAAGTTTGAGATTTGGAAAAAGTTCATTGATTTTGGAAAAAATTACAAAAATATGAAAAACTGTTCATCGAATTTGAAAAATGTTCATCGAAATTGAAAAAAAACTTCATCAAATCTGGAAAAGGTTTATCGACACGTGTGGGAAAAAAAATCCAGAGGGAGCGCCCAGAGCTTGACACATGGCGGGAGGCTGAGAGCGCGCCAAGTGGCGCTGATCGTTGTGGGGCTCCTGAAGGAGGGCTCATCAACTAGTTGCTCTCGGAGACTATTATTAAACTCGTTAACATTATTTTACTTTCTTTAAGGTTGTTTAATATAAACCATGTGAAATAAAAATATATCCCTGCAAAGTAAAAGTACAACTTTTGCTAATCGGACATACTCATGTACTGAAATCTATCTATCTATTACATGACCAAATTACTTGGTATTTTCGAGGCACCACGTTAGCCCGCATTATCGCTAGGATATAGCAGTAGAATCTAACATATAAAGTCTCAAGAAGTGCTAGGCACAACCAATGCCTCGAGCGCATGGTACCACGCGAGGGAAAAAAACCACCGCACCGCATCCCCTCACGCATCCCATGCCCCCTCGTCATCCCGGATCCCACCGGAGCCGAGGCGTGCGGGTGCGGCAGCGACCTGCAAGGGAAGGGCAACGCTAGAACCGATCCAGCGCCATGGATCGGTCCCTGCGGGAGAAAGAGAAAATGAGGGAGAGAGAAGGAAGGAGAGGAAGGAGAAAGAGAGAGGAAAGAGGAGAGGGAGGTGCAGCGTTGACCGACGGCTCGCGCGGTGGTGCTGCAGACGGCGGCCTCAGTGGGTGTGCGACGACACCATGCAGCTCCTGTGCCGCGCAACCCTCTCCTCGCAGGCTCAACAGGAGGTTCCCGAGCCAGCTCGGGCCGCTGCTACCTCTTCCTCGCCGCCCAACAGGTCGCCGTGCTGGGGGAGCAGGGTAGCATCGGGTCCACAGGCTGGGGTGGAGGCCTTCCCAACTCGGACTGCGCATCCTCCTCTTCGCCGCATCATCGCCCTGGCCAGCTGAGCACCAACCCGACGGCGACGACATCCAATGCCAACACACCGAGGTGAGCTTCACCAAATACTCTCTCTCTCTCTCTCTCTCTCTCTCTCTATCTCTACCTATCTCTTCATGCGGCCTCCTCCCTCTCTGTAATCTTTCGAGATTGATTTTGTTTCCAGGTTATACTCCAATCAAACATGTGAATATTTACCAGAGTGCTTCAAGATCGATCCAATGATCCACTGCCGCTCTGTTGTTGGGGCTAATTTGCACGGGAATGGTGATTTCATGGTTGATTATGGTTACTTGGTTCTTGCTCTTGGAGTTACTGTGAATACATTCAACACTCCTGGTGTGATGGAGCATTGCCACTTTCTAAAGGTAAAATCCTGATTGGCATTGTGTGTCTCTTTACTGTTCTGCTATTTCTCATGTTTCAATCCTGAGATGTAAGTTACAGTTTAATTTCCTGCAAAACTCTTGAGATATATGGTATTTGTACCGTGCAGTATTAGTCATATCTTGTGCTTACAGCCTCACATTGTTTATGTCAGGTAGTGGAGGATGCCCAACAGATTCAGAAGAGCGTGATAGACTGCTTTGAAAAGGCGTCACTTCCTGAAGAGGAGAAAAGGAAGATCCTTCACTTTGTGATTATCGGTGGTGGACCTACTGGGGTTGAATTTGCCGTGGAGTTGCATGATTTTCTTGTCGAAAATCTGGTGAAGCTATATCCTGCAATTGAAGAAAACTCTCAACTCCTACTTGCGCTCCGCCTCTTCCTCCTTTTCATCGCTCAATAGGAGGCAGTTCGTCTGGCCGTGCAGCAGACCGCGTCCTCAGCGGGTCGGTGACGGCAGTTGCAGGTGGTGCACGATGGCGATTCCAACGACAACAGGAATCTGCAACTTGTTAGACTTCTTTGCAACCCCAACAAGTCCCTCATCTGCTTGGTCTATATATATGCATGATTTCTATGATTGGAATCAGATAGCACTAACTATGTGTCGGACTGCTAATATTTATTTGCTTGATGATCCTTGAAGCGCACTCTATGCTCATACATGATCCCATATAATGATACTATCTTTAGTGTTCTGTTCATGGGAATTTGACAAGTCACTGTTTAAGATTTCTTAACTTTTGTACAGATGCTGTCTTGAGGCTTTGGCTAAAAATCAGTGGTGTACGTCACTCATCAGGTTGAGTTTTTATGCTGATCTTATTATTCTGGTTATATTGTCATGAGTAAAAAAATAGTGCACTTCTTTTTGAGGAATCTTCACGCATATTTGTTGCATCCTTACAAAGTAATTGTACTTTAGGTAACTAATGACGGGCTAATGCCTTAAGCTGGGACATACAACAAAATACTTATTTTATGGGAGGAGTTTATGGAACCGGGTAGTGCTCATCAGGATGCTCTTGCAGCAATTGACACAATCGATGTGTCTAATGGAGCCAGTGAATAACCTTGCCACCCTTCAGTATGGTCAGTTTGAATATATACTACAATTTCTGTATGCAAGAGTGACAGTGACCTTCTACTGTTCTAAATATAGTGTTCCGTTTAAAAAGAAATTCCATGCGCAGATTTAATGTGTACGATCGAACTATCTTTAGTTTATCAAGGTACTCTTTCTAATATTTTACTGTAATAGCAGGTTTTAGCCAATATTTAGTATTGAGGTGTTGATGAAAGCAAACACTATCCTGCTTGTCTGTTTTCTAGACGTGTTTCTATATGCTTTTCAGTTGTTAGTTGTGATACTTTTTATTGTCTTTCGAAATTAAGATGTGCTCTGTATATGTGATGATACTATATACTTTCTACAGTTATTGAACTATATACTATTTTTTTATTTATGCTTATGGAGTGCTTAGTTAATTGCTTGCAAGTAGATTTTATAGATACCAATAGAAATAGTAACTTGGGATTTATTTCTATTCAACCTCTGTGATCTAGATGAGCAAAGCAACAACTTTGGCAGGAGGAACGTCAAATAGGATATCCTTCAAAAGGGAATTTCATGTGTGATGTAATTTGATACTCTGTTATGTTGATCTCCAGAGAAATTTGGTTTTTGGTTTTTCATTGATGTACGTTAATATGTTGTGAATCTTGTTCTCTTAATCGACGTGTTTCTTTTGGCTAAATTCTAATTTCTTAGCTTGCTCCATCCCATCATATAGAACATAATTAACCGGCGGGAGTCCCGCTTCAATAAGTCGAGTCCCCGCCGTCGTTGTCACCGCTTCCGTCTTGGATCGCTACCCGCCACGTGTCGGCGACGGTGAGGCTGCAGGCTGCTGTGCGTGGCCTCCTAGCGCGTCGGCGTGTGCGGGAGATGCGTGGTCTGCAGTTGCCGCTCCTCCAAGTTGCCCTTCGCTGCGCAAAGGACCTCGATCTCATCCGCTGCGTCGGGGATCTTGGGCATGCGGTTTCCCCCACAGGCGGCGGGCATGCTGTTTTCCCTGCGGGCAGCGACCTCAAAGTCTGCAACATCGGCGGTTGAGGGGGCGCACCCCTCCTCATCATTCTCCATCCCAAGCCCTCCACTCTTCCCTGTGGGGTGCAAACCAACAGCCATCCGGCAGGGAGAAGGCATGGTGTCACCGACAGCAGCGCACCGCGTAGCACCACTGCATTCTGCCACCAGCCGCCGCGAGGGCGCCTCTGCTAGTCACTCTTGCGACCACTTCCAGGTGGTCGTACACATGCACTCCTTTTGTCCAGGTGGTGTCCATGGGATCCAGGTGGCTGTACACGTGCACGTCCGACGTGCGGATGGTGTCCACCTTTTGTTAAAGGGTCCAAAATAAAGCGTCCCAGTCCATTTCAGCTTGAGAATAATAAAACAAACCGAGATGTAAAAGGCTTGTTTTTAGGTGTTAGGTTTGTGTTGCGTCGAGTCATGGTTATAAGTTGGTTAGGCTGCAGGTCGAGGACAAGCTGCATGTCCAGGTGGGGTGTGGTGTTAGAGTACGTAATGGGCCTAATGGGCCCATTAGTCTTAGAGTTAATTAGAGATAAGGGTCGCTTGCTTACACTAGTAGAAAAGGGGGCAATGGTCCAGTCTGGGTTAGCCCATTAGTCCTGGTTCTGTCCAGAACTGGGACCCATGGGGGCATTGGACCCGGTTAGTGAGCCCCGGGGGCTGGCCGGGCCACGTGGGCCATTGGTCCCGGTTCGTCTGGACCTTTTGGTCCCGGTTGGTGGGACGAACCGGGACCAACGGGCCTCGCTCCTGGCCCACCACCATTGGTCCCGGTTGGTGGTTTGAACCGGGACCAAAGGCTGCCCTTTAGTCCCGGTTCATGCCATGAACCGGGACCAATGAATTGCCTATATATACCCCTCGCCCGCGAGTAGAGCACTTCCACTGCTCTGTTTTTCCCGGCCGGCGAGGGGAGAGCTTTGTGGTGCTTTAGCTCACCTCCTATGCACACGAGGTGTTAGATGGAATGCCCGAGCCACCCTACTTAAGCTTTCTCCTCTCCAAGCTCGACCTCCAAGCTCCATTTTTCTCAATATTTGTCTAGGTTTAGCGGTCCGTCATGTCCCGTCCCCGTCTTCACCGCTGTCGATCGCCCGCGCCGATATCATCGCCGGCACCACCATGGTGAGCCTCTTGTTCTTATCTTCTTTCTGAAAGGAAAAATATTCTTACTTGTATGTTTAGATAGATACTTGTATAATTTTCTTACTTTTATTATTGCATCTTATATAGTGCGATGGTTTTGGTATCCGCCCCCGTCGGGCCTCGTCCTGTCTATGATTCGGATGTGGTATATATTATCTTTTCATAAATATTGGTTCATTTATTGTTTATGAAAATTATGTCGACCAACGTGACATAGATTTTATTTATCTAGGAGGTTGTTGAACCGGAAATTCCAACCGACCCTATTGTCGAGAGGTTAAATTTAGTTGAAGAAGAAAATAATTTCTTGAAGGAAAAAATAAGAAAAATTGAGGAGGAGAAGATGATATTGGAGTTGCATGTTGCGGATGTCGTCGATGATCACAAGATCAAGATGGATGCAATGCGCTTGAAGATTAGAAAGATTAGAAAATATGCCATTCATACCGAGGCTTGGTATCATTATGCCGTTGGATCAGTTGTTACCTTGGTTGCGATTATAATCGCATTTGTTTTCGCATTGAAATGTTTTACATAGTTTCAATGTATGGTTTAATTAATTTAGATGCTCTGCAGAGCTTTATGTTATTAGATGAGAACTATGTATATACTTTGGTTTTAATGTGATGATGAACTTCTATTAATTTGGTCACTTAATTTTCTATTCATGATGTTCTGTAATCATTTTTGACACACTTAATTATATATAATGCACGTAGATGAACCGGCAATGGATGTACAGTGAAAGACACACCTCCGAGTACATTAAGGGCGTGCATGATTTTCTCGAAGTGGCTGAGGCAAACAAGCAGAATGGTTTATGTGTTGTCCATGCCCTATATGTGGGAATACGAAGTCTTACTCTGACCGGAAAATTCTTCACACCCACCTGCTTTACAAGGGTTTCATGCCACACTATATTGTTTGGACGAGGCACGGAGAAATAGGGGTTATGATGGAAGACGGCGAAGAAGAAGAGTACGATGACAACTATGTGCCCCCTGAATACGGTGATGCTACTGAAGATCAAGAGGAACCAGACGATGTGCATGATGATGCTGCAACAGGCGAAGCTACTGAAAATCAAGAGGAACCAGACGATGTGCCCCATGATGATGATCTCCGCCGGGTCATTGTCGATGCAAGGACGCAATGCGAAAGTCAAAAGGAGAAGCTGAAGTTCGATCTCATGTTAGAGGATCACAAAAAAGGGTTGTACCCCAATTGCGAAGATGGCAACACAAAGCTCGGTACCGTAGTGGAATTGCTGCAGTGGAAGGCAGAGAATGTTGTGCCTAACAAAGGATTTGAGAAGCTACTGAAAATATTGAAGAAGAAGCTTTCAAAGGATAACGAATTGCCCGACATTATATACGTAGCAAAGAAGGTCGTATGCACTCCAGGATTGGAGGTGTAGAAGATACATGCATGCCCCAATGACTGCATCCTCTACCGCGGTGCGTACAAGGATCTGAACGCATGCCCGGTATGCGGTGCATTACGGTATAAGATCAGACGAGATGACCCTGGTGATGTTGCCGGTGAGCCACCCAGGAAGAGGGTTCCTGCGAAGGTGATGTGGTATGCTCCTATAATACCACGGTTGAAACGTCTGTTCAGAAACAGAGAGAATGCCAAGTTGATGCGATGGCACAGTGAGGACCGTAAGAAAGACGGAAAGTTGAGAGCACCCGCTGACGGGGTCGCAGTGGAGAAAAATCGAGAGAAAGTACTGGAATGACTTTGCAAGTGACCCAAGGAACGTATGGTTTGCTTTAAGCGCGGATGGCATTAATCCTTTCGGGGAGCAGAGCAGCAATCACAGCACCTGGCCCATGACTCTATGTATGTATAACCTTCCTCCTTGGATGTGCATGAAGCGGAAGTTCATTATGATGCCAGTTCTCATCCAAGGCCCTAAGCAACCCGGCAATGGCATTGATGTGTACCTAAGGCCATTAGTTGAAGAACTTTTACAGTTGTGGAATGGAAACGGTGTACGTACGTGGGATGAGCCCAAACAGGAAGATATTTGACCTAAAGGCGTTGCTGTTCGTGACCATCAACGATTGTCCCGCTCTCAGTAACCTTTCAGGACAGACAAACAAGGGATACCACGCATGCACGCACTGTTTACTTGACACCGATAGTATATACCTGGGAAGTTGCAGGAAAAATGTGTACCTGGGCCATCGTCGATTTCTTCCGACCAACCATCAATGTCGAAAGAAAGGCAAGCATTTCAAAGGCGAGGCAGATCACCGGAAGAAGCCCGCCATGCGTACCGGTGATCACGTACTTGCTATGGTCAATGATTTACACGTAATCTTTGGAAAGGGTCCCGGCACACTAGCTGTTCCGAATGACGCTGAGGGACACGCGCCCATGTGGAAGAAGAAATCTATATTTTGGGACCTACCCTACTGGAAAGACCTAGAGGTCCGCTCTTCAATTGACGTGATGCACGTGACGAAGAACCTTTGTGTGAACCTGCTAGGCTTCTTGGGCGTGTATGGAAAGACAAAAGATACAACTGAGGCACGGGAGGACCTGCAACGTTTGCACGAAAAAGACGACATGCCTCCAAAGCAGTATGAAGGTCCTGTCAGCTATGCTCTTACGAAAGAAGAGAAGGAAATCTTCTTTGAATGCCTTCTTAGTATGAAGGTCCCGACTGGCTTCTCGTCGAATATAAAGGGAATAATAAATATGGCAGAGAAAAAGTTTCAGAACCTAAAGTCTCATGACTGCCACATGATTATGACGCAACTGCTTCCGGTTGCATTGAGGGGGCTTTTACCGGAAAAAGTCCGATTAGCCATTGTGAAGCTATGTGCATTCCTCAATGCAATCTCTCAGAAGGTGATCGATCCAGAAATCATACCAAGGCTAAGGAGTGATGTGGTGCAATGTCTTGTCAGTTTCGAGCTGGTGTTCCCACCATCCTTCTTCAATATCATGACGCACGTCCTAGTTCATCTAGTTGACGAGATTGTCATTCTGGGCCCTGTATTTCTACACAATATTACCCCTTTTAGAGGTTCATGGGAGTCCTAAAGAAATATGCCCGTAACCGCGCTAGGCCAGAAGGAAGCATCTCCATGGGCCCTCAAACAGAGGATGTCATCAGGTTTTGTGTTGACTTCATTCCTGGCCTTAAGAAGATAGGTCTCCCTAAATCGCGGTATGAGGGGAGACTGACTAGAAAAGGCACGCTTGGAAGGGACTCAATAATATGCAGGGACGGATATTCTTGGTCTCAAGCACATTACATGGTTCTACAGACTCTACCTTGGTGAACCAGTATGTTGATGAACAAAAGAACAGTCTGCGCTCCAAACACCCGGAGCAGTGCGACGACTGGATTACATGTGAACACATCAGGACTTTCAGCAGTTTGTTGGAAACACGTCTCAGAGGTGACAACACTGTTTGTGATGAGCTGTACTTGTTGTCCAAGGGACCATCTTTGACTGCATTGATTTACAAAGAATATGAGATAAATGGGAATACATTTTACACGATTGACCAAGATCAAAAGAGCACCAACCAAAATAGCGGTGTCCGCTTTGATGCAACAACCGAGAGGGGAAAGGACACATATTATGGTTACATAGTGGACATATGGGAACCTGACTACAGACATGATTTTAAGGTCCCTTTGTTTAAGTGCAAATGGGTCAATCTGGGTACAGGTAGACCCACAGTACGGAATGATAACAGTGGATCTGAAAAATCTTGGGTATACTGACGAACCGTTCGTCCTAGCCAATGATGTGGCACAGGTTATCTACGTGAAGGACATGTCTACCAAACCGAGAAAAAAAAGATAAGTAAGCGAATACATCATACGATGAGCCAAAGCGCCACATAGTTCTTTCAGGAAAAAGGGACATCGTGGGAGTGCAGGGCAAGACAGACATGTCTGAAGATTATGAAAAGTTTCATGGAATTCCTCCCTTCAAAGTCAAGGCTGACCCAGCATCCTAATAAATGATGAAGATTATCCATGGTTATGGCGCAATAAGCAAATGACACAAGCTAATCAAAAGTGAAGACTTTCTCCCGCAACTATTATGATGATACCATGCCAACTTTGTAACAGACGAGTATGATACCATGCCAACTATTATGAATTGAGGTTGAATTTTCTCTATAGGCGCATCTATGTTCATTTTTTTAGTAAAGTTAATCACAAACTTGTGATTCACACAAATTTCAAAGAATTCAAATTTTGACTATTCAAATTTGAAAACTAATGGCACTAACAGAAAGTTTATAATTTTTCTAAAATTAATGGCACTAACAGAAAGTTTATAATTTTGTTGACCTAAAAGCAAAAAAGAATTAAAAGATAAAGCAAAAAACAAAAGAAAATAAATAATGCACAAAACTAAAAAAAACTGGAAACAAAATAAAAATAGCAACAATAAGTATTTTGTTGTAAGTAGAAACAAAACAAAATAAATAAAGCAACAAAGAAAACAAAAAAACAAAAAAAGTGTTTTCAAATTTGAAAACTAATGGCACTAACAGAAAGTTTATAATTTTTCTAAAACTAAAAGCAAAAAAGAATTAAAAAATAAAGCAAAAAACAAAACAAAATAAATATTGCAGAAAACAAAACAAAAAACTGAAAAAAAACTGCCACCTATTGGGCCACCACGGCCTGAATACGACTAGAAACCCAACCTGAGCCAGGATTCAGGCCCGCAGAAGGCCCAATAGGCCCACAGCATCATAGTGTGAGATTAGGCCCGAAAGCCTGCAGTTGAGAGGAGCTCGAGAGGGTGGGCGCAGCAGCGCTTATAAACCACTCTCGAGCCCTCTCAACTAGCGAGGTGGGACTAAACTTTGGCCGCGACGCGGGCAGCACAGGGGCCTTTGATCCCGGTTGGTGGCACCAACCGCGACTAAAGGGGGCATTGGTCCCGGTTGGTGCCACGAACCGGGACCAATGGCTTTACTATATAAGCAAAGACTTAGCGTTTTTCACTTCATCTCTGCAGTTGCCCGCGCCGACGCCGCCGCCAGGCTGCCCGATTCACACCCCGCCGACACAGTCGCTGCCCCGTCGCCGCCCGCGCCCCGCGCCGTCACCACCCCACGCCGCCCGACGCCGTCGCCGCGCGCCACCGCGCCGTCGCGGTCACCTCCCCGCGCCACCCCGACACCGTCGCCGCCCTACATCGCGCCCCGACGCCGTCACCGCCCTGACGACGCCGTCGCCACCACTCCCCGCGCCCCGACGCCGCCCGCCGCTTTCCCCTGCCTGCCCCCGACGACGCCCTTGTGAGCACCGCGCGCCCCTGCCGGCCCCGCCGCTGCCGCCGTTGTTTTAGTTGTTTTTAGATGTTTTTTACATGTTTTTAGATGTTTTTTTACATTTTTTTACATGTTTTTAGATGTTTTTATATTTTCATATATGTATGTATGTATTTTTTTAGATATATGTATTTCTTATGTATGTTCATATATGTATGTATGTATGTATTTTTTACATGTTTTTTGTACGAATGCATGTATTTTTTTCAATTGTAATATGCATGGTGTTTTAAAAATACATTAATTTTAGTACATTAATGTTCTCTGATTTAGTACATTAATTTTAAGTTAGTTTCATTTTTAGAAAAGTTTTATATATTTAGGAAGGAGGAGAAGGAAGGAGGAAGAAGAAGAAAATGTTTTATATATGCAAAAGTTACATTTTTAGAAAAGTTTTATATATCTAGCTAGAAAGAAGGAAGAAGAAGAAAAAGAAGGAGAGGAAAAAGGAAAATAAGAAGAGGAAGAAAGGAGAAGAAGAGGAGAGGAAGAAGAGGAGAAATAAATAAGAAGAGGAAAACAGAAGAAAAAGAAGAGGAGAAGAAGAAAGGAATAGAGGAGAAGAAGAAAGGAATTTCCTTTCTTCTTCTCCTCTATTCCTTTCTTCTTCTCCTCTTTTTCTTCTTTTTTTTTTCTTCGATCTTCCTCTGTCGTTGTCGATACACTAGTGCAGAACCGGGCATTAGCACCGGTTCGTAAGGCCCTATAGTGCCGGTTACATAACCGGCACTAATTTGTGGTCACTAAAGGCCCCCCCCCTTTAGTACCGGTTCAGCACGAACCGGTGCTAAAGGGCAACCACGTGGCACGAGCCAGCTCCGGGGACCTGGAGCCCTTTAGTACCGGTTGGTAAGACCAACCGGTACTATAAGGTTTGGGGGGTTTTTAGTTTTATGATTTCTTTTTCATTTAATTTTGTGTTTCCATTTTAATTCTTTTTCGTTTGCTGGTATTTTACGATACTACACATTGTACACGTTATGCATATATATATATATATATATATATATATATATATATATATATATATATATATATATAATAGAATTTCTAGTAGAACCAATCATGCATATATATATCACATCAATGTCTCACAAATTAAACCACCATATTAATTAATTCACACATACACACATGTATAGCTATATACAATTTCTCCTACATATGAATGTTGCCTTCGGAGCCAGTGGCATTAGCCTAATTGGTGCCTTCGGAGCACGATGACAATTGAAAGTGGTTTTCATGGGGGCGGTAGCGGGTAATAGAATTCTCCATTCGGATTTATGACCTGGTCGAGCAAAAATCCCGCTATTTCCTCTTGAAGTGCTTCTACGCGCTCCCTTTCTATGAGCTTCTCCCGCACCTCTTTGAACTGTTAAGAAGGAGATCAATATGCATGTGTATTAGTTGTGTGACTAGATATCGATAATGGTGTAAAAATTGTGAATAGTGTTCTGACAAGCGTACCCATTGCTGTCTTTGAGATCTGCTCCTTTCGGACGCCATCATGCGAATGTTCTCGCAAACGCAGAATGCACACAGATCAGTCCCCTGCGCCTGCTTCAGGGCCTTTACGAGAATGGAATTTGATCAGATAAAAATTAATCAAGCATGATAATTAAAGAGATGGCAGCTAGCTAGCTAGCTAGTACTACTTAATTACTTACCTTGGGTCGAAACCATTGAAGCTTTTGTTTCCATTCACCTTCCGTGACGCTGATGAATCTTGCCCAAGCCCTGCCCGCCGACAAAGAAAATGAATAAAGGGGTTATTAAATAGTTCATATCATGAAATGACGAACTAAATAGGCCGAGATATATAGTTAATAATGATTGAAATTACCTGTTGACTATCCCATACAAGATGTTAAAGTCAGTTTTTTTGAGATTAGTGAGTCCAGTACTTCAACTGTTCCGGAGTCAACTTTAATGATACACAAGACCCAGTGAAATCTGCATGCACACACGTTTACATGTCTTAATTAAGCGGGCATATGTAAGCAAAAACATGTAGCTAGCTAGTAGGCAAAAACAGAGAATTTGTAGTACAAGACAGTGTGACTCACCCAAAGTGGTAAGGAAGTAGTATATCTTCATTGTATTTGAGGCGCTTCAAGAACTCTAGCATGCTGTCCTCTACTTCCTTTGCAAGACGTTCATTTATCTTCCATGTGTATTCATTAACGGTGTTTGGGTCAATGAACCCAATGCCAAAGCGTCCACCTTTTCTCATTTCATATATCTTCATCCTGCATAATACCACAGAAAAGAATATAGTGAGGATAATTACAGGTAATGATTGATCAAAAGGATCACTACAGCTAGCTTGAGACTTAAATTATAGAAAGAAATCACTTACAGACAATAGCAACTGACGATAGATTTGTCGAGTGCGTCTTGATTGTATAACTGAAACAGTTCTGAATACTCAACGGACCCAGCTTTCTCATGGTAGTAATGGTCCTGCTTGACATTCACCATGAGGGACACTCGATCTGAAATCTTGGTAATGTTCATGTACCATTGATGCAATTCATACATTCTCGTTGGGAGGTTCTTGACCTTGTCTGGCGCGACCAAAGGTTGGCCCCGGACATATTTCCGTTTTACTTCATCCTCTCTAAGCAAAGGCATGGGCTCGATCTCGAGGAGTTGTCCAACAGTGATGTTGAGAACTTCAGCCTGCATTATATGCTCCTCCGTTATTACCACATTGCCCACCTCGGGAACATGCACTGTTTGCCCACAATAATATTGGGGGCGCGTACTGTCACCTGTTGTTGGCACAACAAGCGAGGGGATCGATTGCGCCGCCTGTTCTCCCAGCTGGGGAATGGTTTTCCCGCATTTTTTGGCAGCTGCTTCTTGTTTGCTCGATCCCGATGTAGACGTGCTCGCCTCCCTTTGTAGACGTGCTCGATTTAACTTCCTGATGTGGCGCTCATAGTCTGTGTCAACAGGCTTGGAAGCTGGTGGTTGAGCCATACGAATGAAGTGGTCAATCGTTTCCTCAGGCACTTTCTCCCTTGGCGGCGGTGGCGGTTTCGGTGCAAAATGGGCTTCCACCTCGGCCTTCGATATGGCTGTGATTTCCTCCTCGGACCTGTCATAAGACCTCTGCGGAAGAGGCTTGAGGCTTGGACCATATTTATATCGCTTGCCTCCGCCTGTACTTCCTGTACTACCTCGACTCGTACCGCTACGCACCATAGCTGCGGGGTGTCTCTTCTGCGATTGCTGAGGCGGCGGAGACGGCTGACGGGACTGAGTTGGACGAGGAGGAGTGGCCTGAGGTTGTGCCGGACTTGGAGGAGGAGTGGACGTCTGACGCTGTGGCGGACTTGGAGGAGGAGGATTGTCCTGACACTTTGCCGGACTTGGAGGAGGAGGATTGTCCTGACACTTTGCCGGACTTGGAGGAGCGGGAGTCTGCTGACTCGGTGGCGGACTTCGACGAGGACTCGGGTGACGCGGTGTCGGTGGCCTTGGAAAGATGATGCAATCCTTTTTCCATAGGATGATACGATGTTTGGCCTCTCCGAGAAAGCGCTCGCCGTCACCTCCAGCAATGTCAAGCTGTAGCCCCGAATATGGTGGGTCCACCACCTCATCAACCAAGACACGAGCATAGCCCGCTGGAATCGGGTTGCAATGGAAGGTTGCCTCGGGGGGATTTGTGAAAGCACAGCCGTCCGCCACCTTCATGGATATGTTCTTCATTTTGACGTGTAGCTCGCAGTTAGTGTTCTCCGTGATGTCATCCACGGGGTATCTACCCAGCATTGCGTCGTCCGGGACGGAACCCACGCTGCTTCTCGGCATGGATGGGCCGGTGCTATCCAATGCTGGATCATCCGCTAGCTGCTGCAGCTGCTGAGACCCCCTTTGATGGGTAAGTGAGTCGATCTGCTCCTGCTGCCGCTGGAATTTGACTGCCAATTCCGCTTGACTTGCTTCTAGGCCTTGAAGGCGTTCATAGTCCCGCTTCCTCTGCTCCTCCTCCATCTTCCTCTTCTTCTCCTCCGCAATCTTCTTTCTCGCACGGGTTCTGTAGTCGTTGTTCCAGTCTGAAAACCCCTCATACCACGGCATAGCGCCCTTGCCTCGTGTTCTTCCCGGGTGTTCAGGATTTCCCAGGGCACGCGTAAGCTCGTCGTTCTCTCTGTTGGGCTGGAACACCCCCGTTCGTGCCTCTTCTATTGCAACAAGTATCGCATCGTCGGCTCCCTTCAGACTTGCCCTCGTCGAAACATTGCCTGTCTCCCGGTCCAACTCCCCCCCATGCGCATAGAACCAAGTCCTGACCCTGGGGGGCCAGCTCTTAGTAGCCGGAGTGACACCTGCATCCTCCATCTCTTTCTCAGACTTATCCCACTTAGGCATTGCCACCGCATAGCCACCTGGCCCCAGCTTATGGAACTTATCCTTTTTTTCGGCATTCTTCTTGTTTATTCTCGACCGTTCCTTAGCTAATTCCGAATCCTTGAATTTCACGAAATCGTCCCAATGATCACGTTGGTTCTCCAGTGTTCCCTTGAATACTCGAGTCTTCCTTGCTCCGTTGACGTACTTGTTCCATTCACGATTCTTGTAGTTCTTGAATGCAGTCGCCATCATCCTAAGAGCAGCCTCTTTGACTTTCTGCACATCTGCTTCTGTGAAATGATCTGGTAGGGTGAAATGTTCCATGAGAGTATCCCAAAGCAGATCTTTTTGATTCTTGTCGACAAAAGTAACATCTGGACGTGGCTTTGCTGGCGCTCTCCATTCTTGAAGTTTGATCGGGAGTTGGTCCTTCACAAGAACTCCGCACTGACGAACGAACTTGTCCGCAATCTTCTTAGGCGCTAATGGTTTGCCAGTAGGGCCGCATGCCTCGATATTGTACTTTACGCCCGGCTTCAACTTTTTGTTCGGGCCTCGTTTCGTCCTTTTGCCTGAAGATTTGCTCGATCCGGATGGCTGAAAGAACAAAGATCGATTCGTTAATATATCTTCAAGTCATTTAAAACATGTGATGATCACCAGATGCCTGCTTATATAAATATATATACCTCGTCGGTGTTTGTTGTTTCAGGATCAACATGTTCTTCGTCATCGTCATAATCATAGTTCATGACTTCGTCGCGATCGAATATCATATCACCCTCTCCGGTGTTGTTTAGAAATTCGGAGCCGTCATAATCTTCTTCATTCTGATTATCATCTGCCCCGCGTATCATATCGAACATGGTCTGTTCTCCCTCTCTGTCGGTATTGTCTGCCATAGCTTTTGTTTAACTAATCCAAAAGAAATATAAAACAATTTAGTATTCAAATCTCGAATAATAGATATAATCTCGAATACATCGTCCAGAATAATAGATATAATCTCGAATACATCGTCTCGAATAATATATAATATTGAATAGTACATCACTGGCTATTAGCTAATAAAGATCGAATACTACAGAAGAATCTAGGACACTCGCGGTTCCTCCGGCGCGGGCGGTGGACACCCAAAGAGAAGGAACCCTCACAGGATCATAGCTGAAGTGAGATCCCCGAAGATACTGCCACGTATTGGAGAACCTGCCGCCCTCTAACGCAACCATGTAGCGATGGACGTGCTCGTCCTCCTCCCTGACACGGCGACGTACCACCTCCGGCGGGGCCGGGTCCCTCCGCACCGAAACTGGCCCACGCGAACGCCACCAAACGAGATCAGGGTCGACGACGGGACCCGCGGCCGGGTTCCTCGTCAAGCGGCGCGCCCCTCCAAGCAGCACCTCCCAGTGCCAGCCCGGCGGAGCCCAGTCCCGGACATGGGTCGGCTGGACGTCGTCGCGGACGGGTCGACGGCGAGGATGCGGGCCGGGCATCGTCGAGAACAAATACTAGCTATATGCCCGCAAAAAGTAACATTTTTTTAATGATTGGATTTTGATAACTAAAATTTCTAACATTTCTATATAACTAACATTTCTATAACATTTCTAACAATGCTATATATAACTAACATTTCTATAACATTTCTAATATTTCTATAACTAAAAAACAGAAAAAAATTATAACATTTCTATATATATAACTAACATTTTTATAACTATTTCTATAACTAAAAAACAGAAAAATTTCTAACAATTCTAACTTTTTTATAACTATTTCTATAACTAAAAAACAGAAAAATTTCTAACAATTTCTAACATTTCTAACAATTCTAACAATTCTAACATTTCTAACTATTTCTAAAAAACAGAAAAATGTCTAACAATTTCTTAAAAACAGAAAAATCTATAACTAAAAATGTATGTGTGTGTGTGCGCGCTCACCGGCCGGCGAGGCGAGAGGCGACGGGGGCGCGCGGCGACGGGGACGGCGACGGGCGCGGCGACGACGGTGACGGGGACGTACGGGTCGGGGCGGCGACGACGGGGACGGGGACGTACGGGCCGGGGCGGCGACGACGACGGGGATGGTGACAACGCGGCCGGGACGGGGCGGCGGTGACGATGGGGACGACGGGGACGGGACGACGGGGTGGCGACGACGGTTACGGGGCGGCGACGGGGGCGGCGACGGGCCGGGGCGGCGTTGAGGGATATGGAGACAGCGGGGGCGGCAGGCGACGGTGCAGAGGAGAAGAAGCAGAGGGAGAGATGAGAAACTGACGAAATTTTGAAGTGTTTTCTGATATAGAAGGCACCTTTAGTACGGTTGGAGCCACCAACCGGTACTAAAGGTCTGTTTTGGCCAGGCCAAGCGGCAGGAAGCGACCCCCTTTAGTACCGGGTGGTGGCACAAACTGGTACTAAAGGCCTCCCCTTTAGTACCGGTTGGAGCCACGACTCGGTTCTAAAGGGTGTGCGCTGCCAGGCGAGGGGCGCAGAAGTTTAGTCCCACCTCGCTAGTTTGGAGCGCCAGGACCAGTTTATAAGCCCCGGCGCGGGCACTGCATTGAACTCCTCTCAATAGCAGGCCTTCTGGGCCTACCTCTCCTACTTTGCCCGTGGGCCTACTGGGCTTGCGGGCCTGCATCCTGGCCCAACTATAGGTTGGTTTCCAGTCGTATGTAGGCCGCTATGGCGAAGTAGGCGGGCTTTTTTATTTTCTTATTTTTTTGATTTATTTATTTTTGTTTTATTTATTTTTGAGTTTTTTTTGCTGTATTTAGAGTTTCTTTGTGAATATTTTTGCTTTAGGTACAAAAAATTACAAACTTTCTGTTAATGCCGGTAGATTTCAAATTTGAATAGTTTAAATTTTGAAGTATTTGAAATTTGTGTGAATCACTAGTTTGTGAATAACTTAACTTTGAAAAAGTTTTTTCAGTGATTCTTTTTTCTTATGTTTAATATTAGTGTGTTTTATCATTATATTCAATTTAGTAATGCTTAGGTTATTTAAAAAATGAAATGCCTTTGTAACAGTTCAGTTTTCGTCGGAAACCCTGATACTTCGAAAGAGATTGTCCATTTTGTACACGAAGTGCATCCAGTTTTTGCCGTAACCCTCTCTACTTTCTTGCACATGCTATTTGTATGAAATTATGATACCATGCCAACTTTCAACCTTTTCTGAGTTCATTTGAATTGCTTTTCAATTTCAGGGTCATTTAGCTGGAAAAAAATCAGTAAATGCATGAAAAGAATTTGTTTGCACATAAAATTTCTTCGCGTTTCAAATGCCAAAACACATAACTACCCTAACTATTACAGACATTCCCTCCTGGGTGTGAAACACAGAAGAAAGTGATGATAGTGAAGCCGATCACATCCCAGATCTTTGGGTGTGAAACTTTTTCTTCGCGTGTGTCCCTTTGCGCCGTAACCATGGAAAATCTTCATCATTTAACGGGATGCTCGGGTCAATATTCACTGTGAATGGAGCAATTTCATCAAACTTTTCATAATCTTCTGACTTGTCTGTCTTGTCATCCACTCCCACGATGTTTCTCTTCCCAGAAAGAACTATGTGCCGCTTTGGCTCATCGTACGATGCATTCGCTTCCTTATCTTTTCTTTTTCTTGGCTTGGTAGACATGTCCTTCACATAGAAAACCTGTGCCACATCATTGGCTAGGACGAATGGTTCGTCTGCATACGCAAGATTGTTGAGATCCACTGTTGTCATTCCGTACTGCGGGTCTTCCGTTACCCCGCCTCGTGTCATATTGACCCATTTGCACCGAAACAAAGGGACCTTTAAACCACGTCGATAGTCAAGTTCCCATATGTCCTGTATATAACCATAATATGTTTCCTTTCCCGTCTTGGTTTCTGCATCAAAGCGGACACCACTGTTTTGGTTGGTGCTCTTCTTATCTTGGGCGATCGTGTAAAATGTATTACCATTTATCTCGTACCCTTTGAAAGTCATTATATTCGAAGATGGTAACTGGGACAGCAAGTACAGGTCATCTTCAATAGAGGTGTCATGCATGGTACGTGTCTGCAACCAGTTGGCGAAACTCCTGGTTTGTTCACGTGTAATCCACTCATCAGACCGCTCCGGGTGTTTGGAGCGTAGCAAATTCTTGTGTTCATCCATATACGGAGCCACCAAGGTGGAATTCTGTAGAACTGTGTAGTGTGCTTCAGTGAGAGAATGTCCGTCCATACATATTATTTGTTCCCCTCCTAGCGTGCCTTTTCCATCCAGTCTGCCCTTATGCCGCGATTCAGGAACACCAATCGGCTTAAGGTCAGGAATAAAGTCAATACAAAACTCAATGACCTCCTCATTTTGATGGCCCTTGGAGATGCTTCCTTCTGGCCTAGCACGGTTATGAACATATTTCTTTAAGACTCTCATGAACCTCTCAAAGGGGAACATATTGTGTAGAAATACAGGACCCAAAACGTTGATCTCTTCGCATAGGTGAACTAGGATGTGCGTCATGATGTTGAAGAAGGATGGTGGGAACACCAACTCGAAACTGACAAGACATTGCACCAAATCATTCTGTAACCTTGGTATGATTTCTGGATCGATTACCTTCTGAGAGATTGCATTGAGAAATGCACATAGCTTCACAATGGCTAATCGAACGTTTTTTGGTAGAATCCCCCTCAATGCAAGTCATAATCACGTGGCAGTCATGAGACTTTAGGTTCTGGAACTTTTTCTCTGCCATGTTTATTATTCCCTTTATATTCGACGAGAAGCCAGACGGTACCTTAATACTGAGCAGGCATTCAAAGAAGATTTCCTTCTCTTCTTTGGTAAGAGCGTAGCTTGCATGACCCTGATGTATGCCGTCTTCTCCGTGCATACGTTGCTGGTCCTCCCGTGCCTCAGGTGTATCTTTTGTCTTCCCATACACGCCCAAGAAGCCAAGCAGGGTCACACAAAGATTCTTCGTCACGTGCATCACGTCGATTGCGGAGCGGACCTCTAGGTCTTTCCAATATGGCAGGTCCCAAAATATAGATTTCTTCTTCCACATGGGTGCGCGTCCGTCCGCGTCCTTCGGAACAGGTTGTCTGCCAGGACCCTTTCCAAATATCAACTTCAAATCCTTGACCATATCATGTACATCAGCACCAGTACGGTGGCGAGGCTTCGTCCGGTGATCCGCCTCACCTTTGAAATGCTTGCCTTTCTTTCTTACGGGATGCCTTCTCGGAAGAAATCGACGATGTCCCAGGTACACATTCTCCTTACAACTATTCAAATATATACTGTTGGTATCATCCAAACAGTGCGTGCATCCGCGGTATCCCTTTTTTGTCTGTCCTGAAAGGTTACTGAGAGCAGGCCAATCATTGATGGTCACGAACAGCAACGCCTTGAGGTCAAATTCTTCCCCCATGTGCTCATCCCACGCACGTACACCTGTTCCATTCCACAGTTGTAAGAGTTCTTCAACTAATGGCCTTAGGTACACATCAATGTCGTTGCCGGGTTGCTTAGGGCCTTGGATGAGCACTGGCATCATAATGAACTTCCGCTTCATGCACAACCAAGGAGGAAGGTTATACAAACATAGAGTCACAGGCCAGGTGCTATGGTTGCTGCTCTGCTCCCCAAAAGGATTAATGCCATCTGCGCTTAGACCAAACCATACGCTCCTTGCGTCATCTGCAAACTCCTTCCCGTACTTTCTTTCGATTTTTCTGCACTGCGACCCGTCAGCGGGTACTCTCAACTTTCCGTCTTTCTTACGGTCTTCTCTGTGCCATCGCATCGCCTTGGCATGCTCTTTGTTTTGGAACAAATGTTTCAACCGTGGTATTATAGGAGAATACCACATCACCTTGGCAGGAATCTTCTTCCTGGGGTGCTCGCCCTCGACATCACCAGGCTCATCCCGGCTGATCTTATAGCGCAATGCACCACATACCGGGCAAGCGTTCAAATCCTCGTACTCACCGCGGTAGAGGATGCAATCATTAGGGCATGCATGTATCTTCTGCACCTCTAACCCTAGAGGGCAGACAGCCTTCTTTGCTTCGTACGTACTCTCGGGCAATTCGTTGTCCTTTGGAAGCATATCCTTTATCATTACCAGCAACTTTCCAAATCCCTTGTCAGATACACCATTCTCTGCCTTCCATTGCAGCAATTCCAGTGTGGTGCCCAGCTTTTTCTTGTCACCTACGAATTCGGGTACAACAATTTTTTGTGATCCTCTAACATGCGCTGCAACTTCTTCTTCTCCAAATCACTTGCGCAGTTTCTCTTTGCATCGGCAATGGCCCGACCTAGATCATCAACGGGCTCATCTGATGCCTCTTCTTCAGCTTCTTCCCGCATTGCCGGCTCAGCTTCTTCCTGCATTACCGGCTCAGCTTCTTCCCGCATTGTTGTATCATCGTATTCAGGGAACCCATGGCCAGGATAGATGTCGTCGTCCTCTTCTTCTTCATTGTCTTCCATCATAACCCCTCTTTCTCCGTGCTTGGTCCAAACATTATAGTGGGGCATGAAACCGGACTCAAACAGGTGGACGTGAATGGTTCTTGACGTAGAGTAATTGTGACCATTCTTACAGCCAGCACATGGACAAGGCATAAAACCATCCGCCCGCTTGTTTGCCTCAGCCGCAAGCAGAAAAGTATGCACGCCCTCAACGAACTGGGGAGAGCATCGGTCATCGTACATCCATTGCCGGCTCATCTTCATTACACAACACCGAATAGACCAAATTAATACAAGTTCATACATAAAGTTCATACAACACTTAAATGCAACAAACAAATAACTCTCTAGCTAAAGCATTTAAATGCAACAACAAATGCGATCAAGATCGCAACTAAGGTAACAATTGATCCAACAGCATAATGATACCAAGCCTCACTATCGATGGCATATTTTCTAATCTTTCTATTCTTCAAGCGCATTTTCTCCATCTTGATCTTGTGATCATCGACGACATCGGCAACATGCAACTCCAATTCCATCTTCTCCCCCTCAATTCTTTTCAATTTTTCTTTCAAGTACTCGTTTTCTCTTTCAACTAAATTTAACCTCTCGACAATAGGGTCGGTTGGAATTTCCGGTTCACATACCTCCTAGATAAAAATATCTATGTCAACTTGATGGGCATAATTTGTCATAAACACGAAATGCAACTAATAGTTTTAAAAGAGAATATACCACATCCGAATCATAACAAGGACGAGGACCGACGGGGACGGATATGAAAACCATGGCACTATGTATAACAAACAACGTACGGGTAAGATAATTATTACATGATTAACTATATACCCAAATCACACAAACATCAACTTTTTATATAAAATTTCATGAACAAGAGGCTCACCACAAGGTGGTGCCGGTGACGGGACGGTGCGGGCGATCGACGGTGGTTACGACGGAGATTTAGAAGGCACTAAGTAAACCACACCTACATATGCAAACTAAGTGTTATTTTTGACCTCAAATTGCATATAAATCAAATACTAGCACATATATATATATTTCCTCCCAAATTACTAAACTCACAAATTAGTAACTATACAAAGCATGGGAAGAGCTAATCTAGCAATGAGAGTTGAAAGGACAAAGTTGCTAACCTTTATGATCATTTGAATGGATGGGGGCCTTCAAATCTTGACAAATTTTGGGCAAAATTTGTGAGGAGCTCGAGGGGAAAGGGGAAGAACAGAGGAGAAGTGAGGGGAAAGGGGAAGAACAGAGTGGCTCGGGTGGACGAAGGGTTTATGTACGTCGACCTATAGTACTGGTTCGTGGCACGAACCGGTACTAAAGGTGCTGGAGGGGGCCCAGACTGACAACATCCTGCCACCACCCTCATTAGTACCGGTTCGTGGCACGAACCGGTGCTAAAGGTTAGCCACGAACCGGTACTAATGAGAGCGGCCCGGCTAGCCGTTGGAACCGGCACTAATGTATACATTAGTGCCGGCTCTAATACAAACCGGCACTAATGTGCTGCACGTTTGACCCTTTTTCTACTAGTGATATACCCCTCCCGATAACTTCAACACGAGGGAGAAGAAGAAAAAGAAGAGGAGAAGAAGAAGAAAGGTATAGAGGAGAAAGTAGAAAAAAATAGAATTTCTATTTTTTCTTCTTTCTCCTCTATTCCTTTCTTCATTCTCCATGTATATGTATGTCGCGTCGTTGTCGATATAACCCCCTCCCAGATAACTTCGACATGAGGGGTGGTCAATATATATACCAACTACTAGGGAAAAGGCTAGCAACAGCGCGGGTTTTAGATGTATCAGTAGCGCGGGGATAGGCGCTACTAATAAGGCGCTACAGCTAACACATAGCAGTAGCGCATGCCCACCGGCGCTACTGCTACACAAGTGTAGCAGCAGCGCTGCTAGTAGCTCTAGCGCGCTTTGCCTGGACGCGCTACTGCTATCGCGGCTGCTGCTAACTTTTATACACTCGCTACTGCTATTTAAGTATTTTTTTTGGCATATTTGTTTTGTATTTGAAAAGGCTTTGTAGAAGAATCTTTAGCACATAGAAATGTCATCATGATACACCTACAAATGCCAGCGAAACCACAAATGTAATCATAGCATGTACATACAAATAGTCTCATCATAATAATCATCCAACACAAAGTGATATCTTGTCATCATCTTGAAAATAGCGATACATGCAAGTCTCGAATACTTGCAACTACAACAACGTCATCCATCTAAACAAAGGTATACGCAAGAAGTGCTATCACTATGAGTGAGAGCGGAACTATGCAGTACATGAGGTGGCGGTTGCGAGTCCTCTCTCGCGCTAGCGTGAACCTCAAGTAACTAGCTTCTCCTTCTTGTCTGCTTTTGAAGCCTTTATGGCTGGCCCCCGTGAACCCATTCACTTCCGCCTGACACTCATGCCACTCGTTGTACACCCCCGGAACCTTCCCTTCGTACACGACATAGCAATTCCATCTCGCCATCAAGAAACTAGGTACCTGTTAGAGATGCATGTTCATGAAGAGGATGTACAATCATATATATGCAACAAAATATACTAGAGCAACCTCGAAAAAGAAAGGGCTAGCAACTAGATGCAATATACAGTACACAAATTAATATCGTACGCAAACTAACAAAGTAGCGTTATGCAAGTTCGGCAGGGACCGTGGACATCACAAAGTTTCATCGCTACAAAAAGTATACAAGTTCAACCGACACATATCATCATCATCGGCATCATAAATCACTAGAAGATCCATCCTTCCATATCATCAAGGACGAACCCTAGCTTCTTGAACAGCGTGAGGTCTAGACGTTGCATGCCTATGCGAGTTCGGACGTCAGCTCGTGATATAGGGCCGTGGTGGAACATCCCCTTCTCATCGACGACTTCTTTCATGATGATCGTCGCAATGTCGCTTTGGATGCGAAAGAAGATATCTCTAAGTTTATAATCCGCTTCTCCATGAGATTCTAGCCACTTGTGGATATGATCATCATTTCTGCTGTTAATGCGAAGCTTTTGGTGATCCGTGTTGAACTGAATCATGAGATGGACGATGTAGAATCCATCCTTCCTGCTTGGTTTTGGGACATGGATGCAGGAGAAGTTAGTTTTATGCGCGAAGGCCATCTTCTTGTTCCTTTGTTTCCTGATCTGCACGTGGCCACCTCTAAAGCTGAAGCCTTGGAGAGCATCATCTAGAATATTCATTATGTGGGTGTAGTCTTTTTTCTCGTAGTCTTTGGAAGGGTCAAAATACACGGCGTGAGAGACTTGCGGGTAAAGAACGATAAGGACGGCGCGCCCATTGCTGCGGGGAAAAGACACCTCAAATTATTCCCCATATGAGAGAGAAGGAATGATTGAAATGTACGAAAGGGTTGTCCAGAACTGACTTACTTTGGATGATAAGGCACGAGGACAATTTCCCTGTCCTTATTCTGTACCATGAAGTTTTGGAGGTACTCCCTAGCAGTTTCACGCTCAAAGTCACCGAGACTCAAGAAAGACTCGTGCATTTAGTACGGATCTGCCACACAGATTTGCGAGACTTCTTCACTCTTCATGACGGAGCTCATATGTAGCGCAAAAAGGCGGACGATAGTAAAATCAAGCTGCCTTGTTAGAAACATCTCCAAGATATGGTCAAACCGCAGGAAGAACACCTCCGCAGGACATGTGTCGACGTAGCACTTCACCTCAGGCACACGAGCCGCGTATGTCGGATATCCTGGATCCTTTGAGGCTAGTAGGCTTTTCTCAGTCGACAGCACATGGTCGTGAAGTCTCCTGAGATCCCCTGATAGTGCCTCCAGCGGTTTCGACGGTAGCATCGGCTCGCCCGTGAGATGGAACATGACCGCACCTTTCACGGGTACACGCTCTTCAGAATGCATCGTCTGGCTGCTATGTGCTCTGGCTTGTTTGCAGGCAGTTACCTTCCCCAATCTCTTCCTCTCCTTTTTCTTGGGCACACCTTCCAGACCCTTCCTTAACCCCTACCCCAGTGTTCCCGGGCTAAGTACTGTACGACCCTAGCACCCGGCTAGTTGAGCCTGTGTTGAGGCGGCATCTTCAGGCATGTCCTGTGAGGATTTCATGAAGAGAGACTTTTTGCAATCCATGGTACGACCCTGCCCGGGCATATCATCCATATACTCATTAGCAAGCTGATAGCCCGATTCATCATATGGTTGACTCATCATATCTATGTCACAGTCATACGCGTTTGTATTGAGGTAATCCATAGGGTCGACCTCCGTCTCATCATCCATTCTCTGTTCTACAGGAGAAATTACATCAGCCAGTACTATTGCACCCCCTTCATCATGTCGTCCGCCGCTCTCACCCGGCACTACAGGAGCTGGTAATTGCGTAGGCGGGGTGGTGGTCTCCGCACATGCTTGTTGATGTGTGGTAGTTATTGGTGTGCTCTCGGCCGGCTCCAGACAAATAAGATTCTTCGGCCGTAGCAGCATCCAATTCTTCCAGCTTCCAATCCGCGGCGGGGTCTCGTCGTCCGCTCCCACATGCTGTATTGGAGGAGGCAAATCCTCGTGCCCCAATTTCACTCTGGTCAAGCTAACCCTGAAGTGCCCAGCGGGGATCGGCTGGTTGTGGAATGTGCGTTGAGAGGGGTCCATTATCATCCCCTTTCCCACGTCCACCTTCTGGCCTTTGATCAAGTAGAGTATGGTGCACGGGGTTTCTTTCGCCTGCAAACAAATATGTATGTGGCGTAAAACAACCGAAAGGCAACAAAAATGGAATATTATCTATATATATATATATATATATATATATATATATATATATATGTTGGTGCGACATGTAATTACCGTGACGGCGTCGAGCTCAGCCAAAGATGAAGGCCCACCTAGCGCAATTGAGACTGAGGACGGGCTGCTATGAGCGGGAGCGGCTGCGAGAGGAGGCCC